>NC_056608.1:24725809-24760809 GCF_018340385.1 Cyprinus carpio
TAGATCTGGGGCGCATTCCCTTCAAAAACAAGCGTAATGCACTGCGTCTTCAGCGGCTCAGATGTCGGGAGTAAATGATGAATGCTATCTTCATTATTACATCCAACAACAGAACACCTCAATCTCTTATCATCAGGGCGGAGCTAAAGTGAGACACCAGTCCAGTCTGTGCTGAAACGCTACTGTCAATCAAACTATCGTGGGAGGGGCCTGTCTGTGTGACATCACAAAGACAAGCGTCTGAGATCGGCTCAATTTGAGAAAGGGGTAAAGATTTTAGTAGATCAAATAAAAAAAAAAACCCTGGGTGGATTTTTATCATTATTACACACACTGCACACACACATTTCAGTTCAAACAACATGTAAAAGTGCACGATGACCCTTTAATAAAACAATGGTTAATTTTCTTAAGGGATTCGTATTTGTGTATTCTTTCTTTCATTTTGTTTTTATAGCTGTGCTGACTTAACGGTTTGTTATATATTGAATAAAAAAAGGAAATCTCCAAATTTCCGATCCGAAATCAAAGGAGTCACCATACACAAAGATCTGAATCAAAAGATTTGCGAACCCGCTTAAGTTGGGATGAACTGAAACAAAAGCACCGTTTTACCGTTACACGTGTGTTTTGAAATCATCAAAAGCGATGTAGAAATATTAAATAGTAGTGCATTTGATCTGTGAATCGCTTGAACTGAATAATCGAATTCACGAATTTGAATCAGTCGGAGCGTAAATGACTCACTCAGTTGATTCAGTTTGTCTGTTCCTCCGCTTGTCATGTTTACACGGAACATTTAGTAATGATCCGATAAATGTTTGTCTACGAAATACCATTCCACCTTTTCTAAAATAAATTTTGATATATCAAACTCATTAATTTAGACGTAAAACAAACACAAAGTCTCTCAGCTGAATGAAAATTTATTTAAGAACAGAAATAAAACCTCATCTGATGTGCGAGCTGACGCTCTATTCATTAAACGTTCTACAGGAAATAAACACACAAACATCTCCAAACAGTTCTGTTTCTGCTGTTCTCCTAATGATTCATTTGTAAATTGGTTAATAAAAGCAGCAGAATGTGGCTTGTGAATAATTCAGTTTTGATCACGTCTTGTTTTACATCATTAAAGACTGCAGTTAAAGTGCACTATTTTCTCATCAGGGAGAAAAACTCATTCATTCAAGTGTCCACAGTTGAAATGTGTGACTTTTAAAAAAGTTTTCAAACACTGTGACAGTTGACCTTCATTCACTTTCCTCTGAGGGAAAGAAAACTGTAAACGTCACAGAAACGGAGCAGGTTTCACCTTCACAAACGTACCATCAAACTTCAGCAGAAACTAAAAACAGACCTTCATCCAGAATCCACACAGCTCATGAAAAGAAACTACTATTCAAGAGTCTCAAGTTTAGTTGAGAATGAAAAACTAAATAAGCATAACTCTGAAAGTGCTAAAAGTCCCGGTGAGGGTCGAGCGGACTCTGTGTTGAACCGAACGACTGTAACAGCTCATGAAAACACACGATTAAAGCAGGCTAAAATCAGAACAACAAGAGCCGAATTAAATCACTGATGACGATGATTCCAGTGGTTTAGAAGGACAGGATGGTCCTGCTGATGATGTCCACACACTCTCTGACCTCATCCTCCTTTATAATGAGGGGCGGGGCTAGTCTGATGATGTCACCATGAGTCGGCTTGGCCAACCAGACCGTTGTCACGGAGACGAAGAACACACCCCGTCCAGGCGTCATAGTCTGTGAGAGATCAGCGGATTAGAAACGGCATCATCTACACACCACACACACACACACACACTCAAACACACACAAACACACACACACTGCAGGAAGTGTTATTATGGATTATAGACTCTATGTATTTGAGTTAAAAATGTCTTAATGCGGGATTTGTTTCAGCTTTTGTCTTCTCCAGATGTTAACTGATGGACTGGAGTGCTGTGGATTACTGTGTGGATTATTGTGATGTTTTTTATCAGCTATTTGGACTCTCATTCTGACGGGCACCCATTCACTCCAGAGCATCCATTGATGAGACACTGATGCAGTGCTACATTTCTACAAAACCTGATGAAGACAAAACAATCATCCTGATCTCAGATGAACTGAGGATGGAGCACATTTAAATTTTTGGGTGAACACCTCCTTTAATGCACTGCAGTCTAATGGCTGAAACAATCAGTCAAAAGAGCTGAAAACCTGCCGATTGGCACAATAAAATTACTTCTGAATATATTTCTCTCATTCTTGTGTAACTGTGTGCCTCTGTGTTTTTTTATATTTCTACTTTAAGCATATATTTGTCTTTACCTGTATAAAATGAAACGATTGTCAGGTTCCAGCTGCTAACACACCTGCTTCTCTATTAAAATACACAAAATCCTGATGACGTAAATGAGAGAAAAATCTAAATGCATGTTTGTGACCAGCTGAAACCTGATCTTCGACTCTTTCTGCTCACAGCTGATGTTTTCAGCCCAAATAAAGAGCTGAACGCGCCCACACTCCTCAGCTGTTAAACCGGGCGAGCGACCCA
Source organism: Cyprinus carpio (assembly GCF_018340385.1). Lineage (NCBI taxonomy): Eukaryota > Metazoa > Chordata > Actinopteri > Cypriniformes > Cyprinidae > Cyprinus > Cyprinus carpio. Next base: position 24,728,375 of record NC_056608.1, read on the forward strand.
CAGTTCATTCTGCAGCCTGCAGTACTTTCACATCAAGAGCAGAGTTTCTGACGTGATGCAGTGGTTTCACTGATATGCAGGTGAAGCTGTAGTCTGGTTTGAATGGACGGTGGTTTTGTGGCGGATCTTGTTCTGACCTTTAGTCTCTTTGATGATGATGGCGTTCAGGAGGCCTTTCCCGCGGACGCCGCTCACGATCTCCAGCGGAAGCTTCCTGAGCTCAGCACGAAGAATCTGACCCATCAGATCCGCATTCTGAGCCAGACTCTCCTCCTCCAGAACCTGAGGAGATCCGAGAGCATGAGAACATCACACACACACACAACACAGACACACACAACACAGACACACACACACACACACACACAACACACACACACACACTCACACACAAGCACACTCACACACACACTCACTCACACACTCACCACAACACACTCTCTCTCACACACAGACACCACACACACTCTCTCTCTCTCTCTCTCTCTCTCACACACACACACACACACACACACACGACACACACACCACACACACTCTCTCTCACACACACACACACTCTCTCCTCTCTCTCCTCTCTCTCTCACACACACACACACACACTCTCTCTCTCTCACACACAGCACACCACTCTCTCTCTCTCTCTCTCTCTCAAACACACAACTCTCCCTCCATACCTCTATCTCACACACACACCTCCAGAGCGGCGATAGCGACGCGGCAGGCCAGAGGGTTTCCTCCATACGTGGATCCGTGTTCTCCAGGTTTGATGGTCAGCATCACCTCATCATCACACAGAACAGCAGAGACCTGAGACACACTCAGATCATCAGTGAACGCGCATGTGTGTTCATATGTGTGTGTGTGTGTGTGTGTGTGTGTGAGAGAGAGAGAGAGGGAGGAGTCACAAAAAGAGGGAGGAGTCAACAAATCAGTGATGCGCCTACACCCACACACACACACACCACAAAACACACAAACACACACCACAAACACACAAAACATACACCACACACCGCACACCCACATTGAATTATAAATTGTTTGAAGAATTTTAAAATGTTATTTGTTCTATTTTTTTTTTTTAAATGTATATACATGCATATATATAGATTCAATGTAAACACTATGCTTTGGCAATACATTGTAACAATTGTCATGCCAATAAAGCACATATTGAATTGAATTGAATTGAATTGAGAGAGAGAGAGAGAGAGAGTGTGTGTTTGTGTAAGAGAGGGAGCCTGAGTGAGTGTGTGTGTGTGTGTGTGAGTGAGTGAGTGTGTGTGTGTGTGTGTGAGAGAGATGAGAGCAGAGAGAGTGTGTTTGTTTGTGTGTGTGAGTGAGTGTGTGTGTGTGAGAGAGAGAGAGAGAGAGACGAGAGGAGAGAGAGAAGAGCGTGTGTGTGACGAGGAAGCGAACGGGGAGGGAGACGGGCAGCGTTTGTGTAAGCGGAGAGGATCGTGATGTGAGTGTGGGTGGGTGTGTGGTGTGTGTGTGTGTGTGTGTGTGAGGTGTGTGTGAGTGAGTGTGTGTGGGGGTGTGTGTGTGTGTGTAGAAAGAGAGAGAGAGAGAGATAGAGAGAGATTTGTGGGGTGTAAGTAAGAGAGGGAGCGTGAGTGAGTGTGTGTGTGTGTGTGTGAGATGGTGTGTGTGTGTGTGTGTTTGAGAGGAGAGAGAGAGAGAGAGAGAGCAGAGAGGGTGTGTGTGTTTGTGTGTGAGTGAGAGTGTGTGTGCTGAGACTGTTAAGTAAGAGAGGGAGCGTGAGTGTGTGTGTGTGAGAGACTCACAGGATCCACTCCTCCTGACAGCGCGCTTTAACCCAGAATCACCAGATCCGGCCTCACTGCCTCGTGGTCCACAGCCAGACGCCGCCCAGGTGCGGGCCAGACCGGTCTGTACCTCATCAGCAATGAACAGAACCTGCAGCACACACACACTCACACAGTCAGTGTTTGTCTGATTAACACATACATGAGAGCAAATGGCTGATGTGTGTGTGTGTGTGTGTGTATATATGTGTGTGTACTCACATTGTGTTTGGTACAAAGCTCCCGGACTCTCATCTCGTAACCGGGATCAGACCGACCGGAACCAACAACACCCCCTTCACCCTGGATGGGCTCCACCATGAACGCCGCCACGTTTGGATCCTGCCCCCCCCCCCCCAGTGCTTTCTGCACGACACACATCACACACACACACACACACACACACACAGATGAAAGGTCAGGGGAAACTAGTTGAGCTGGTTAAGTTACAGGTTAAAAATAACACTGCAGGTTTGCTGTGCTTGTTTGTAGAGTCTGACCAAAAATACTACCCTCGCTGCTGCATTCTGGATCAGTTGTAGAGGCTTGATAGTACATGCAGGAAGGCCCGCCAGGAGAGAGAGAACTGTACATGCACTCCCCCCACCTACAATTCCCGCCGGCCTGAGACTCGAACTCACAAACCTTGGATTGTGAGTCCGACTCTCTAACCATTAGGCCACGACTTCACGGGCCACTGTGAAGCTGAACTGATGATCCATCACAACTCCTAGGTTTCTGGCTGTCCTGGAAGGAGTTATGGTTGACGAACACAGCTGTATAGAGAAGTTGTGATGAAACGATGGGTTAGCTGGAACCACCAGCAGTTCAGTCTTAGTAAGGTTGAGCTGAAGGTGATGGTCATTCATCCAGGGCTTCAGTAACCGAGAGCAGGGCAGTCTCAGCTGAGTGGCTGCTTTTGAAGCCAGATTGGTTGCTGTCCAGGAGGTTGTTCTTGATTAATCACGATTAATCGTTTAACAGCACTAATATCAATATGACATAAAACAATAATAACATTAACCATAACAGCAATAACAATAATAATATTTATTATTATTATTATTATTATTATTATTATTATTATTATTATTATTATTATTATTATATTATATTTATTCAAATATGTTTTAATATACAGTAGTACTACTACTACTAATGACTATTAATGACTTTATTATTATTATTTTATGACTATTATTATTTCTAAATAAGCCAAATAAGAAATACTACTACTATTGAAATATTTCCCTGTAAAATAAGAACTATTTTAAAACTGTAAAACAGTTTACATTACTAATATTTGCAGTCTTCATTTATTAATTTATAAACAATGAACACTGAAGACCACAAACCGGCATAAAAATTGGGCAATTATTTTTTTTTATTTTATTTCTACCACAAGTGATCAAGTTATTCAACAAAACATTGTTTGCATGCCTTTGTGTGTATGTGTGCTGTAAATGATTTTTTTTTTCTAAAAATGTGTTAAGAAAAAAAAATGTCCCTACGGAGATACTACTCTTTACTAAAGTAATACTCTTAAGATTTAATTTTGAAGCCCTTAAAGCTTCTCTTGTTGATAAGCGCTTCTCATTACATATTTGTGAAGATTATTGGTTAAAGTTTAGTTCCTAAATGTGCTTTATAGTGACTCAAACTCCGAGCCGCTGCAGATGGAGCTCATGAGGATGATTTTCTGTGAATGGAGACGCTGAAAACACCGGATCATGACCTGCTGGCGTGCAAATGAACACAGTACCTCTAGCGCAGCGACGTCATTGTACGGGACCAGCTCAAATCCAGGCATGAACGGACCGAAACCCTCGTAACTGCTGGGGTCCGTCGAGCTGGAAATGGCCCCCATCGTCCGGCCCCAGAAGTTCCCCGCTGTGAGAGCGAGAAACACGGCAGACGCTCAGCTTACTACTGAAACAATCCTCTCTCATCACATGAAAACACTCACAGCGGGCTTCAAACTGACACGTGTGTGTAAAATAACATTAATACATCAACCTTTCAGGCATTTGAGTCATAGAACACTTCACAAATAATCATCCTGATATAAATAAATTCTCTCAAAGCGTTACATAAACATACGAAGATCAAATAAATAAATCTCCTTTGTCTCATCATTCCTGAACATGTACACTACCAGTCAAAACTTTCTGAACAGAATTTTTTTAATGTTTTCTAAAGAAGTCTCTTCTGCTCACCAAACCTGCATTTTTTTTTTAAATCCAAAATACAGTAAAATTTTGAAATATTTTTACTATTTAAAATAACTGTTTTCTATGTGAATATCTGATAAACTGAAATTTATTTCTGTGATCAAAGCTGTATTTTCAGCATCATTATGCTGTATAAGCCCGTGTAAGTGAGGTGGACTGTGAGCTGCTGTCTTACCTGCAAACACGATCTTCGCCTCATACTTCGGGACGCCCTTGACCGTGTACGCCCACTTACGGGCCAGTTTACAGGCCGTCTCTCCGCCCTCCACCCTCCACACAAGCCTTCAGACACCCAAGCGCAGGATCAGACACTGCTCTGACCGTCAGTGGTGTCCGGGAGGACATTGTACCTGTGTCGTGAGGCTGTACCTGTGTTTCATGGGCAGCACTTTGTCGTATCCGAACAGGCCGGTGATGTACTGCTCGTAGACGCCCAGCACGTCGTTGTAGAAGGCTCTGGAGGTGAGCGTCAGCCGCGAGGCCTGCGCCGTCAGCGCCGCGATGATCTTGGGGTGGCAGTGACCCTGGTTAACGGCGCTGTACGCGCTCAGGAAGTCAAAGTACCTGCCTGCGCCCTCCACGTCCCACACGTGAACCCCTGCAACACGCCACAGAAACCCTGATCAGAGACGTCTGACTCACACACACAGGTTACTTCAGTCTCCACGTTTATGCATGCAGTGCGTGTGTCTCTTTTTATATAGTCTCTGATCTGCGGTACATCTGAGTGTATCTCAGTTCACTCGAATCACCACATCATGATAAATTACTTAAGAATGACAACATCTATGACCAATTACACATTTATCCAAGAATACATTAAACAATTCTCAGTCCGGCTGCCAGAAACACGGAAGTGTGAAAAAGGCTAATTGACAAATAAAACGATCTACTGTAGATACAGTACATGCTGTGAACGTGAGGCAGAGATGCATGCAGCTTCCAGAAAAAAGTCTGAATTAAGACATATAAAGTCAGAAATGCGAGAAAAAAGTCGGGAATTATGACAAAAAAGCCTGAGCTTACACCTCATAATTCTGACTTTTTCTCTGAATTCTAAGAAAAAGTTAGAACTGCGAGAAAAAAGTCAGCTTTGTGAGACATAAACTTGAGTTGGACTGCTGGTGAGAAACCTTCCCAGAGTTCTGTGCGCAGGCCTACCCTCTCCTCGCTCCAGCGCCACGGGCAGCGGGTGGTAGTTATGAGCGCCGTATCGATCCTCGCGGGCGTAAACCTCCTCTGACGTCAGCGCATGCTCCGCAGGCTCGGCTCTGGACACCGCAGAGGACGATGCGCGCTTCCCAGAATGCACTGCACGGCTCAGGGCGGGCGCCACGCGGCTCATCAGACTCTTCATGCTGTTCATGACGACTCGTTCGGTTCAGACTGAGAAACAAACACTCAATCACACATCAGTCCTGCGGAGATCATGTTCAGTCACAATTTAGCTCTATTTCTACAGCGCTTTATACAAAACAGATTAATTCAAAGCCGCGATAAACAAGAAAACAGAGGTTTAGTCACAAAATTCAAACTGCGACTCTGCTGGAATATAAAGCTGAAGGAGTCTGAGTGTGGTATAAGTCATATTTTATCTTCACATCACTAGGTTTAGAGTGACACAGAATATAAAAAACATTGCAATCTCTCAAATAGAAATATACTGAGAAAAAACAAATTAATTAATAAAATTAACAACTGTAGTTAAAGTTATTTTAAAAAGTTGATTATTAAAATGTAATGAAGTGAAAATGGAACCTTCATAAGCAGCCATATAACAATAAGATATGATAATAATGAGATCTCTGAGCTGTGTAACACAGATGCTGCTCGAGCGCACACACACACACACACACACACACACACACACACACCTGCTGACCTCAGATCAACACTCTCTCTCATCAATTATTAATCTGAGCTCCTGGAGACTTTCCACTAACAGCGTCACTTATTTATAGTCACTTGACCACGTGACACACGTCAAACGCAGCCGGAGGCGCTGATTGGCTGAAAACTCACTGCCCTCAACACGCCCACTGCATGCGCTGCCAAGGGTCAACTAAAGACACACACACACACGTAAGGTTTGTATAGTGCAGTTACACAGCAGTCATTCAAGAAAAGCTCAATAAAGTAACCATATTAAAACAAAGCATCTGAATATCATTAAATAAACAACCCCCTGAATCCTTGCATGAAACCTGTTACCCCCTCATCCCCACATCATCTTCACTTTAACCCTCATCTTCACTCAAGCCCTCACCTTCATCTTCAGTCGAACCCTCATCTTCATCACTCCAGCCCTCATCCTCATCTCGTCCATCTCCTCGTCGCTGCTCTACTGAAGCTGACGCGCGTCATTACCATCTCGTGTGTTTTATGAATATTCATCAAGCCCCCTCTCTGGCGTTATTATATATCGGCGCGCGGTGTCTATCTCGCCCGTCTATGCTGTGAGCCGCTTTAATAAATAGCGTGTTTATGTGCGTGTTTTTTACCTGCTGCGGGGGCTCGTGCGGGGGGGTCGATTCTGTTGCCGAGCGCTGTGCGTCGCGCTGCCTCTATAGGATTATCAAATGCCTTGCACCCATCCGTCACTCTGCGGTCATCACAATGACGCAACCGGCCCCGCTCTGCTTAAGGTGTTTAAAGTGTTGTTTGCCGATTTCTGCATAATTGTAAAAACGTTTCGTCTAAACAGTTTCTTGTAGTTAGTTAGTAGTGTGTTTAATCTTTAGCTGTGTGTGAGTGATGGATTGTGTGATGACTGAGGGCTCGAGGGTGACGCAACACTGAGGCGGGAATTGTCCTCCGAACTCCTCCATCATCACACACGCGGCCGAGACACATCTCACTAAGGTCACTAATCACTAATCACTCATCTCCTCTGATATAACACTGTAGGGGGAAAACACACACCGTCACACTGTATTACTACAACACTAGTCAAGCTCATTCGTTTGGCAATATAAGAGAAGATTTTCTACGTGGATGTAATCTGTTCCCCTGATAATCGAATTAATTATCTAATCATAAATTATAAGAACATTTTTATATAATTCATAATGAACAGTGTTGGGAAGGTTACAGATTAGTTACTCCTATTTAAAATGTAAAATGGAGTAGTGTAACTAGTTCACGCTTCACTTGGTGAGGCGTGACTTTTTTTACTCTAAATTATAATTTTTCTGTTTTTTTTGTAATTATTTCTTGGGATTTTTAGTTAATCGTCGTTTTCAAACATGTAAAGCAGGCCCTAGTTAACCTTACAGGATTACTCAACACTGATTACTGTCACTTTCGGTTTCGAACTCCTTCTTCTTCACGTTGAATTGAACACAACAATTTTTTTTTTTTTTTTTTTTGCACCTTGTTTTTTTTTTTTTTTTTTTTTTTTTTTTTTTTTTTTTTTTTACTTTGAGATCGCTCTGAGGTTAAATACAGATGTAAAAAACAAACCATACACAAACATTCCAGCCATCAGGTCAGTACTTTGTTGTGTGAGGAAATATTTCGTACACCTCCTTTATATGCGGAATCATTGAACATGTTCATAAGTAACTTGTGGTTGTATCTGATCAGGGTAACAGAGAAGGAATGGTTTTTTAAAACATTTATTACGTAATGGTTGTTACATTTAACAACTCCCATACACTTGTAAAATCGCTTTGGATAAAGCGTCTGCTAAATGACTAAATGTAACTGTAATGTAATGTACCACGGATAATGAAACATACATTTAAAACTTAATAGGTGTTGGACAAAATTATCTAGTTAAATTATTATTGATTATTATTCATTCTATATATTTGGTGTCTTTGCTTTGGTCAGCCGCAGAACTGTCATTTGCCCAGAGTCCCGCCTGTTGTCGCCGCATGCGCAGCAGAGCTCGCTGTGAGCATGCAATGGCCGCAGGCAGAGCAGTAATGCAGTGGCTGAGGAGTGTGAAAGGAGTGATTTTTAGACATTGTGGGGTGTTTCTGTATGAATAGCGGAGCAGGATAGGAGGACAGGGAAGCGATACACGATCTGCCAGAAGCGGTGAGGAGGTTAGAACTAGCGCGGGAGCGATTTACCAATAACGTTATTCATCTCTGTATCGCTTGGACAACTCTCTGAGTGTTGCATAATAACAGCAAACAGGTAAGGATATGACTTGCATCAGTTTGACCATGTATGACGAAGTGTTGCATCACAGATCTACCAATACGGCAGCTCTCTTGTCTCGTCTCGTCCGTCTCTCTTTTTTTTTTTTTCCCTTTCCCCTCTCTTTTTTCGGTCTCCCTCCTTTTTTTCTTTTTTTTTTCGTTTTGGGGGGGGGGGGGGACGAGCAGAATCCCCGTTGCGGCGCACATCTCTCTCTCCTCTCTTCTCTCTCTCTCTCTCCAGACTGTGTCATAATAGGCAACGCTCTGTATGCATACTACATGAGCCCCAAAATCTGCAGTATACATCCTCCACTGAATTCGGATACCCTTCGTATATTCCGCTGTAGTCTTTTATGGATATGTACTACAGTGCTTAAAATCACAAAATGTCTTATTTTGTACTAAGTGTCCACATTATTTTAGTGTGTGAAATGAAATGGCGGGATGTGTGGCTGGTGATCAGCTTGCGCAGATTTGATCAGACAAACAAACAAATAAATAAACAAACAAAAAGAACATGTATAAAAATATAAAACGCCCCTCACATAAAACACAGTGTAAACACTAGGTGTGTAGGCAGTGTGTGTGTGTGTCAGGCTGATAGGCTCCTGGTCTGACAGCAGCGTTCTTCTGCACTAATGAGACTCAGACACAGAACACGCTGTGAGAGGTTTTCGTGTAGAAGCTGTGTGATGGGCTTTCGACATCAGCGTCAGTCACGTGTTCTCCCCACGCACCAGCACTTCATTCACATCCTCAGAGAGAGACACCTGCGGCCACACCTGCTGGTGCATGATGGTACTGGACACACTCACACACTCACACACACACACACACTCACATACACACACACACACACACACACACACACACACACACACACACACAACACTCACTCACATACACACACACACACACACACACACACACACTCACACACACACACACCACACACACAACACACTACTCACACACTCACATCCACACACACACACACACCACACTCACTCACTCACCACACACCACACACACACACACGCAAGCCACACTCACACATACTCACTCACCATACGCACTGACAGTCACACAACACACACCACCCACACACACACACACCCTCACACACCACACACACACACACACATCACACACACACTCTCAACAACACCACCACACACCACACGGGCGACACATTCTCGACGGAGAGGATCCACATACATCGCGCGTGATCACCGCGTGATTCCCCCCCCCCCTCCACCACCCCCCCCACCCCCCCCCCCTACACCCCCCCCACCCCCACCCCACCCCCCACTCCACCACCACACCCCTCCCCCCCCCCCCCCCCCCCCCCCCACCCCCCACCCCCCCCACCCCCCCCCCCCACCCCCACCCCCCCACCCCCCCACCCCCCCCCACTATCCCCCCCCCCCCCCCTCCCCCCCTCCCCCACAACCACCCCCCCCCACAACCCCTCCCCACCCCACCCAACCCACCCCCCTCGACCCCCCCCCCCCCCCCCCCCATAAACTCACACACATAAAAAATCTCCCGAAGTCGCTTGCTCACCCAAAAACTGAAAAAAACAAATAAAGGATCATTCATAATAAAGAGTAAGTGTCAAATTGAAAGAAAATAAAATAAATTCAAAGGCGATTAAAAAAAGAAAAAAAAAGAGTAGAAAACCACCACACCCATGCCCCCCCCACAACCTCCCACCCCAAAACAAAAACCCACACACGAAACATGTAACGCACACTAATGGATTTGAACTCACATCCCTCGAATAGATAAAAAAAAATTAGTGAGCACTGTGGGAAAAAAAAAAAAATTAATCCCCCCCCCGACCAACAAACACCTCCCACCCAAATGAAAAAAAAAAAAAATAAAAAAAAAACCCCCCAAATCACCGCAAAAGACACAGAAAAACCCCCATCCACACGAACGCAAAAAAAAATTAAAAAAAAAAAAACGTTGATGACCAACACCAAAAATCGTCTAGAAGTGTATGTTTGTCAGTCGGAACAAAATTATATAGAATTAAAATTAGTATTGATATGGTTTTTTATGGCGCCGAAATAACACTGTGATATAGTTTATATATTAGGATAGAAAATACACTTTCCTGTGTAAAAAAAGATGTTGTCAATAAAAATAAATAAAACTAGCGGACATATAGCATGGATATATATGAACAAAAAAACATCGCTGCTTTTTAGGGATTTTTTTTTTTCTTATCTCCTACACACTTCCATGTTCAAATTAACAAAGAACCAGTAGTCACATCACACGATTCTTTTTTGCCGCTATCGGTAGCCTCGGAAATTTGCTCTTTTTCTTTCTTTTACTAGTCTAGACTCTTCCCGGGCCATAATGCCGGCCGGAGGTTTTTTTCTTCATCTTGGGTGATATCCTGTAAAAACATACAGACGAGTAACCTTCACATACATCGCCCCCACTACCTGTAAAACCTGGTTGTCGCACAACCCCCACCCCCATACCCCCACCCCCACACACCCAAACCCAAATACACACACCCCACCAACCCCCCCCAACACACACACCCTCCCGCACATACTCCCATAAACACTCACACGAACAACGCGCACACTGGGGGGGGGGCGGGGGGCACGCATACTCGACTGCCACACACAGACAACGAGATAACACACAGCTCACAGCGCACTCATACCACCCTCACACAATACCCCACACACTAACACAAAACACATAGAGAAAGAGAGGAAAAAAAATCACTACACACCAAAAAAAACTGGGGGGGAACCATCTAAGAATGAAACCAGACTCATTACTTTGTGGTGTTGGACTCATGTGTGTGTGTGTGTGTGTGTGTGTGTGTGTGTGTGTGTTTGATCTCAAATCTGATCCCGCACGGATTTGACAGTGTGGACGTGATGTTCTCCTAACTGTGTTGTCATCGGAGACGCTGCGGATAACTGTTCCTACCAGAACCTGAATGAAGCCTTCCGTGTTCTGATTGGCCTGGAGAAACCACTGCTGTTTCTCTACTGAGGTCCAAGGGTGAGACGCACACATGTGACTGCTTTCAAACGGGTTCCTGTCTTAGGCTGGAAAATGATGCACTGTAAGTGTGTTTGGAGAGGTCGAAGGTCAGGCTGTGGTGTTCTGGAAACCTGTTTGGAAACAGACAAGGCATGTTTCCAGATAAACAGACTCATGTGATTAAGTGCTGTGTTCTGCAATACAGGTCATGTTTTACTCTGCAGGACGCTACTATAAGAGACGGACGGCCTGAAGCTGGACGTGGGTAATTTTATGAAAGCGCTGGAGGTGAATGCAGCAGGTCAGCAAGGTCACGTGTGTTATTTTCGTTTCTCATCTGATTTGATGGTTCCTCATTTTAAAGAAAGAGTGAATGAAGCAGTTATTATAGTGAAGTAAACCATAAAAACATTTTTCCTTAGTTTTTTACGTTATTTCAGCTAGTTGACAAAGCAAATAAAATTTAATAGAATAAAAATTAGACTGAAAACAAATTAAATGGTAAAATGCAGCAAAATACATATAATTTTTTAGACTGAAATAAAAAAAAATGAAATTTTTGAAAATGAAAATTCTAATTATTACTAAAAGCTATAATAGTGTCTCAGTGTTACAAAAATACGTCTGGAATGAAGTGAAGTGAAGAACACACAGGAATATATCCCAGCAGCCCCTCTATCAGCGCAGTTCATTCCCACGCGATGCACCTGTGTTGTGTTGTTCGAGAAGTACGCTGTGTGACGCCCAGGCCCAGGTGGTGGGAAAACCATCAGCTGAGTTCTTCCAGACAGTCCTCAGTGACATGAAGCTCCAGCCGCACGAGGTCAGACACACACACACACACACACACAAACATTATTCAATATTTCAATTCAATATTTCAATATATATACTAACACACACACACACACATATATATACTAACACACAAACACACACACTCATATATATATACCTAACACACACACACACACATATATATATACTAACACACACACACACACATATATACTAACACACACGCTATTAAACACTCATATACTACACACACACACACACACAATCACACACATAGTATACTTAACACACATACACTCATATATATATATATATACTATAACACACACACGTTCAAACACTCCATATACAAACACACACAAACACTCATATACTAACACACACACTTATATACTAACACACACACACACACACAAACACTCTTATACTAACACACACACACTTATATATTAACACACTCCAAACACTAAAAAAAAAAAGCACACGCACACACACTCATACTAACACACACAAACACACAAACACACACACACACACACACACTCAGAACACTCTTATACTAAACACACACACACAAGCACTGATATACTTACACACACACACACACACACACACACATATTAACACACACACACTCAAACACTCTTGTACTAACACACACACAAACACTGATGTACTAACACACACACTCCTCATACTAACACACACACAAACACTGATATACTACTTACACACACACACACACACACACACACACACATGTTAACACACACACTCAAACATTCTTATACTACAACACACACACAAACACTGATATACTAACACACACACTCATATACTAACACACACCCATGCACACACACACACACACACACACATATACACACACACACAGATATACACACACACACACACTGATATATACACATACACACACACACACACACACTCATACTATGTGTATATGAGATTTATTGAGTGTCTGTTGATTTGATGCGGTGTTCAGATGCCAGTAAGGCTACAGTAAGCTGATTGCCATGTTTTACAGTGTTGTCCTCTACTGCACGAGTGTGTGTGTGTGTGTGTGTGTGTGAGCAATTAGAGTTAATGATGATTGGTGATGATCTGCTCAATGATATGGGGTGGAGCTCAGCGAGCATGCAGGATGAAGGAATCTTCCCAGGTCAGAACAGCAAATACAGGTCAGTGTGTGTGAGAGCGAGAAGAGAGTTAAGAGAGTGTGTGTGTGAGAGTGAGAGTGTGTGTGTGTGAGCAAGAACGTTAAAAGAGAGTGTGTTTGTGTGTGTGTGTGTGTATGTAGATGTGTGTGTGTGTGTGTGTGTGAGAAAGTGTGTGTGGTGAGTGTGTGAGTGATGTAATGAGACGTGAAGAGTGTTTTACAGCTAAGCTTCAGAATATCGTGCATTGAAAGGCACAATAAAATTCAACTTAGTAATTTCATGCATGTTGGGTGTGCCCGAGCAGCAGGTGGCACTGCAGTCCAGTGATCACAGCCGCTTCATGATTGTGGCACTGCAGCAGATTCTTACAAAATATAAATCAATAAAATGAACATTTTTCAGCAAGAGACGACAAATCAGAACCAGATCCAAATCCAAGACTGACAAAAAAATTATTATGAAATGAATAATATATTTATAAACAAATAATTAGATAAAAATAATTTAAGATTAATTTATATTTTTATTTAGCATTATCATTTTCTTTATCTTTACAAAATAATACAAAAACGCAGTAGTCTGCATATACCACAGGAAATAGTTTATAGGCTAGAGTAAAATCTTTTTCTGTCCCAGCCAATCCAGAAATATTGATGGCAGCTCATTTCTGAGGAAATGAACATGTGCCCTGCGTCCCCACTCTGAAGAGCCTCATCCCTGTCCCCTTCAAAGGTTTCCCCCGGAGTATGAGCGCTCTGAAGTGTGGTAGGGGACTAAACAACTGGTTTTCTTGAAGTGCCCTTCTGTGTCATCATCACGTGCCCTCACAGAGCGCGTCATCCCTGCCAAGGATCCTGCAGAAACTCGAAGTGTCCATCAGTTGTACCCTTCATTCTGAAGGGCCCTTTGAAGTGACCGGCTTTGAGCACTTCGGTTTGGAATGACCCTTCCATATGGCGGCCATGATTTTTTTTTTACATTTTGGCCAGCGCTGTATGAATGTTAAGATATTTGTATTGGAAGACGAGACAGAAACAGCGTCTGCAGTGAATGTCTTGTGTCCCGCAGGCCGAGCGACGAGCAGCACCCGAGCGTGAGAGCCGATGCTTACGTAGGCGACCTCGCCGCCCCGCCGTAAACGCCATCCGAACGCGGCACTCACTGACCCGATCAGAACACGACTCCAGTGACCTATCACGCTCTATAGATAGAAGAAAACTGTGAAAGCCAGCACGCAAGCATGCAGTATAAACTCAGTAACACCTGTAGTATAATGATTATTATAGAGTTTCCCATAATGTACATAATTCATTGCTATCTTTTTCATGAGTAAATGCTTAACGCTTGTTTCAGTGCATTATTTATTCTTTCTAAAGGGTCTAACAATGACTAAAGTATGGCCTGCTAGCTTTGTTCATGAGATCATACAATGCATTATAAGCTATATAATTAATGCATTAAAACTACTTTATAATGCATTATATATAAAGGCTTTTAGATAAAGTGCATGTCTTTTTAGGACGATGTTTTGAACTTCCACTCATCATGCTCAATAAAAGACAGTATTTTTTGCATTAATGAATTTGCTGATCAATAAAGTGCCTTAACTGTGATTAAACTGTCACAGTGTGCAGAAGACTCTTCGTGCCTCATCGCGGTGATGTCTACCCGTCCTCACAGACATAGGCTAGCAGCAACGAACAAACATCATCACGAGAGATCTGTGTTCCTCACAGCTGCAGCTCATTCACAGCACGCTCCCGGTCTCTGGTCTTTTTCATTTGAACGTGTAATAAAGAGCAAAACCTGCGGAGCTTCTGATCCTGATATGAAACAGATGCTTTTTATTACAATGCAGCTTATTCTCTCCAGATATTCTCCCGCTCATATCTGCTCATCTAAACATTCATATGCGCGTAGGTCAAAAAGTAGCCTAAAGCTACAGTAAAACACAGTGGTATGAGAAACTAACGGCAGTCACACATCCACACGTATTTGTTGCTTAGTTATCTGGCCAATGAGCTCAAAAATAAACAAGTTAATAACAGAAATAACACCACACACACTCTCTCTCTCTCTCTCTCTCTCATCTCTTCACATCACACTTTCGTGCAGAACTCATGCATCGTACCATGCCTCTGTGTGAAGAGTGCTTGAATCACAGAGCTCTCTCACAGCTGTGTTTATGGATTTTTTATGACACTGAAAGATCTTTATAAGAGTTAAACACGTCAGTAGAGATCCAGTGATCGCTTCCGGTGTTTTTCACTTCTGCCAGAAAACAAGCGTGTTGTGACACTGAAGTCTATTATTAGGGCCGTTCACACAGTATTTGAAAAACGTGAGACGCGGG
Organism: Cyprinus carpio; assembly: GCF_018340385.1. Classification (NCBI taxonomy): domain Eukaryota; kingdom Metazoa; phylum Chordata; class Actinopteri; order Cypriniformes; family Cyprinidae; genus Cyprinus; species Cyprinus carpio. The sequence goes on from NC_056608.1 coordinate 24,743,921, forward strand.
GAAGGAATGGGAAAAAGGTCCGGACTTTTTTTTAACCTGAGTGCCGTGGTTTTTTTTAACATGCAGAGCTCATGCGTGACGCAAAGCATAACGGTAAAACATGTCCTTCAGGAGCAACGTTTACATGTGTCCAACTCACGTACTACACACTTCTTCTGTTGAGTTAGTGGAATACATACTGTGAGTAGTGGAAACTCCAAAAGAAAGTGCACAAAAAAACATTTGATTTCAGGTTAGCTTTGAGCTTGCTTACTGGTTTGTGGTTTGGTTCTTCTGCTTTTGCTGTAAAAGCACTTTGAGGAAGCAAGCCTTAGTTATTATGTAATAATAGTTTACAGTCCAACTACAACAGCATTACTGTAATGAGATGTGCTCCTCGTTAAGCTTCACTGTCAGTGGCAAAATGATGTCTGGTGGAAAATGTCTTTTCTAGTTTATTGCAGTGAAAGACGTCAGACGCACGGGCGCTCTTACAAACACATTAAAATGCTGTTTCACTATTTCATAGAGAATAAGTCCATTTACTTACTGTAGTTAGTCAACGTAAAAAGACAAAAATAGTCTAATAGCTTTTTTTCACGCCGTGAGGAACTCATACCTGATTACTACTGTTCCCATCTGAAGCCCTTCACACGTGTGGTGTGTGTGTGGAGTGTAGAGTGTGTTGTCTGTGTTCTGTGTGTGTCTTGTTGGTGGTGAGTGAGAGTGTGTGTTGTGTGTGTGTGTGTGAGAGAGAGTGGTGTGTGTGGAGTGAGAGTGTGTGTCTGTGAGTTTTGTGTGTGTTTTGTGTGTGTGTGAGAAGAGGTTGAAGTGGTCTGTTGTGTGTGGGAGGGAGTGGAGTGTGTTGTTGGAGAGTGTGTGTGTGTGTGTGGTGTGTGTGGTGTGAGAGAGGGAAAGGGAAGAGGGTGTGTGTGCTTGGATGTTGTGTGTTGGAGAGAGAGTTGGTATGTTGTGGTGTGCTTTGTCTGTGGTGTGTGTGGAGAGTGTGTGAGAGTGAGAAGGGTGTGTGTGTGTTGTTGTTGTTGTGTGTTGTGAAAGAAGTGGAGTGTGTGTGTGCGTTGTGTGTGAGGGGTTGAGTGGTTGTTGTGTGGGGTGTGTGTGAGATGGTGGATCGTGTGGTGTGGTGTGTGTTTGTGTGTGAGAGTTGAGTGTTGTGGTCGTGGCGTGTGTGTGGAGTGGAGTGTGGTGGTTGTTGTGAGGGAGAGGAGTTGTGTGTTTGAGGAGTGGAGTGTGTGTGTGTGTGGCGTGTGTGTGAACGGAAGTGACGTGTGTGTTTTTTGTGTGTGTGTGTGTGTGTTGTGTGAGAGAGGAGAGTGTGTGTGTGAGGGGTGGAGGTGGGTGTGCGTGATGGTGTGAGCGTGAGGTTTATCACTGTGTGTGTGTGGAGCCTGGGGAGGTTGGTTTTTCCCACACAATTGGATAATTCAAAAAAAAGGCATCCGGGAGTTCGGGGCCTTCTCGTATTTGAAGGACGTTTGGGCGTTCTCCGCTGGATTGGGACCACCTGAAGTTGATTACATTGGTGTTCATGCGTTCCCACTCACTGAAAAGGCGCTCGGTCCATAATCATTTCCCACCAAAAAAAGGAAAGAAAGGACTCAGTACCTCTCGATTTCTGCCTCCCGATGTCACAGTTTCTCAGCCCAGCTGGGAGGTGAGGGTTCCCGCCCCCGCCTCCGGGCTGCAGAAAGCCCCGCCACAGACCACTCGCGCTCCTAACATTTGGCTCAGCGCCCGCGGCCCAAGCGCTGGCCTGCTGATTGGTGGAGGGAAAAACTTGGGCGTTTGTCTTTTGGGTTTTGGTGCCTTGGTCGAGCGTGACGTCCACCTCACGGTGTGGAAGCTACGCCTCTGTTTGATTCCTGGGGGACAGCTGAGACTGTGGAAGTCTTTGCAAGCTTTCTGCAGAGAAAAACACAATGCGACGTGTAACAAAAACGACAAAAACACACAAGGCTACTGTTTCTCAAAACTCAACGCTAGAGCTCAACCAAGACAGGTTTTTAGTGGCACAACTAAAGTACAGGGAATGGGCAAAAACATCAATAAGAACCATAGGAAATTCCGCTCAAGGAGGAGCTCCAAATGTTGCAGGGAAATGGTTGTTTTTTTTCAAGAGAGCCTGTTTTTCCACAGACCCACAATCCTATCAACGTGTGTGTGTGTGTGTGTGTGTGTGTGTGTGTGGTGGTGGTGTGTGGTAAGAGGCAAAAAACAAAAAAAACAAACACACAACACAGAGGGAGTTTCAACGTAATGAGTAGTAAAGTTTCTTATTATCCTGGAATCAGTGGAGTGCCTAAACCAGATGGAACATCTGAAGACCTCAAGGTGATCAAGTGATGACTACAGAGACGTGCAGGTTTATCATTGTTTAATACAAACAAAGACATCGAAGCCTGCCTCACATCCGCATCTAGCTGGAAAACATGTTTGGAGAGAACCGTAACAAAAAAAAAAAAAAATTAAAAAAACCCAGTGACTGAAGTATTCATTCAGGAAAAACAAACACACACACACACCACCACACACACAACACATACACTCTCTCACAATACACACAGGGACACACCACACACACACACACACACACCAACCACACACACACCAACACTCACTCACATACACACAGATAAAAAAAACACCACAACAACACTCTCACACTCACACTCCATCACACTAACTCTCAACACACTCTCTCTCACCCCACACACACACACAACTCTCTGTGCTTCTCTCACACACCACACACACACAACACTTCTCTTCTGGTCTCTCACACACACACAAAACACACTCTCTCTGTCTCGGGCGTCACACACACCAACACACAACTCTCTCTGTCTCTCACACACACACAAACACTCTCTCCTCACTCACCACATACACACAGACCACACACACACACACACCTCTCTCTCTCTCTCTCACACCACACACACCCTCTAGTCTCTGTCTCCCCTCACACACACACACACTCTTTACTCTCACACATACACACAGACACCGACACAGACACACATACACACACACGCCACACACACACCCTCTCTATCACACACACACTACACAAACACACAACAACAACCTTGTGTCATTCTTGAGCAGGTGCAGTGAAGGTCTGTGTGGGTTGAGGAGAGAGTTCCGCTGGTTCTCCTGCCAATTCACAGCTAGGCCGGTTCTTCTTGTTGCTGTGGACGCAGGGCTTGGGGAAAACCGGCTGCGTGGAGGAGTCCCTGTTCTGCGGCGCTGCTGCTCGGGCGGTGGAGGTCGGGTGAAAGAGACTCGGCGGTCGGGCAGGATATGTTCCTTGCGAAGAGGTAGAGCGTCTGCGGAGAAAAGAAGAGAAAGTCGAAGGGCCTCCGGTGGATCGGGTGCGGGCCGAAGGGCTGGAAGCTGGAGCTTGCGCGCTGCATATGGAGGGAAACCCGGGCCCGGAGGGGCGGCGAAGGTGCCGCGCTGAAACACTCCCCCGACGTTGAGGGCAAAGCGCCGCTTCTCCACCGCCGTCCAACACACGCGACCCCTTACGCGACACGACCCCTGCGGAGGGGCCGGCCACGAGGGCAGCCCAGCAGCCCAGCTCCCGAGCAGGGACAGCGAAGAGCGTTGCACTGGCGTTTATGGGCGGCGCGGCAGCTTGCCCAGGACGGCGGGTGAGAGGCGCTTCGCTCAGACTCAGATCGTCGCGGCAGAGGGGGTGGCAGACCGCTGATACCAGCCCCGGCCCGCCGGTGCCTGTCTGGTCCTCGGCACTGCGTCTCGCAACAACACTGCTACCCAAAAACAGACTCTCCAGGGAAACTGGAGCCCACGGGGCCGCGGGCTGGACACCACACCCCTCCGGCCGCGCGTCCAGACTAACAAACACACAAAAAACAACCTAAAGAACACCACCCAAGAGACCTCAGACACTTAGGACCTAGGGTTTGGGGAAATAAATCGATTTTGCATCACGAATCGAGAAATGATTTCTGCATCGATTCTGAGATTCTGAGAGAGTCTTTCTCGAGTCGATCTGAGCTTAATTGTGAACAGCATGGCACGCAAATGGCGCTAACTGCATGCTGTAGAAAATCCTTACACACACTGAACATAAAATAATCATTCATAAGATTGAGAAAAAAGGATTGAGGGTGAATCAAAATGGGGTGTTTGCACACGGTGGGGCTCTGTTTTACATTAATCTTGAGAGTCATAAAATCATTCCGAGCCGAGGTGAAATCACACGACTCACCTCAAGCCGACACACAAGTGCCTCTTCTCACAGCTCTTCTTCATCAGCATTTGAGTGTGTGGGATAAAAAACTAGAGTAGCAGCCGCCGTCGCTGCTGTTAAATATACTAGCTCAGAATTCTAATCCCAGGAGGAGAGAATCACAATGCATTCGGAAATTAGCTCTTCTGTGGTAGTACTAATACCCATTAAATTTAACCACAAGTTAAGACAAATCACCACAAAAACACCAATTCAGAGCATTTTTTGAAAAGCTGCAGTTGACGACATTTGGAAGAGTTCAAGTGTTTGAATGGATATTAGAGCGATAAATCACGGATTCAAAGTGACATGGTTAATAGACTTCCTATGAAACGGGGGCAAAACCACAGCAGAAAACTCAGATCAATATATCAACCTCTAGTTTGAATGATTTTTTTTTTAACTCAACAGAGAGGCGAACCAAAAGAGAAGCAGGAGGGCCGAGTTTCACAGGAAGAGCCCTTAGATGTTGTCACAAACAGCACAGCTGTGGTCTGGAGAAACAAAGAGCCAGAAATAGAGCCGTCTGATTGGTGTCAGCTGCCAGATGGCTGAACATCTGTGTGTTGAGAGCGTGTTTTTGGTTACTTCTCTAAATGTGAATCACTCGCACCCCATGATAACCTCTGAGCAACTACTGTGTGAAAAAACATCGCCAGCAGTTGTGATACATCATAGAGTTACTCAGAATGATGTGAAACGTGACTGAGACAACAGAGACGTGAGAAACATGACATACTACACTCTCATACTCATCTATACTATATATTCACTCTATAATATTTTACACTCTCTATACTAAATACACTGCATCTTACTTACACTCTATAATTACTTACACTCTATATTACACTCTTTACTAAATACCTCTATACTAAATACTCACACTCTTTAATTAATTACAATCTATCCTACATGCACTCTATACTAGTACTCAAACTCTATATTGCTTACACCTATACTACATACTCGCACTCTAGTACTACTTACACTCCTACACTACGTTTCTCACGCTCAATACCTTTACGCTCGCACTCTATATTGCCTACACTCTAGATTACTAAATACCCTCTTATTATTCCACAATCTATCATAACATGCACTCTGTTGCTATATATATGTACTCTAAACTCTATATGCTTACACTCTATATACTTACCTCTTACACTTCGTTCTATGTCACTTCCTACTCGCACTATATATACTTACACTCTATAACTACGATACGCACTCGTATCCTACTTAACAGATTACACTCCGCGGACGTACCAGGCATACTGACGGGCACTAAACCGCTACGTACTGTATACCTTACACTCTAACCAGATGACTATTCGCATACCCCGTCTACTCGCAGTTTATACTACTTACACTCTACACTACGTCAAGGGCTCATGCTCAATACTTTATCCTCGCACTGTTATATGTAGGCTTACACTCTATAGCGTACATACTCGCAGTCTATACTACTTACACTCTACACTTCGTTCCCTCCAAGTGCTCAATACTTCGAGGGGGAGACTTCGACATCTATGGAAGGCGTGTAGCACATGCCGAAGGGCCCACTGAGCTAATGACCTCACAGGTGACCTTGTCACTGTTATATTTCTCGTATGCTTATGAGACTACTACTCTCACTTATATTACTTGTGTACTATATGTTTATACTCTTGGTCATGTGGACGGACAATTAATTAGGGTTTGAATGGAACTCTTCAGAAAAGAACTCAACAGAACAATTATTTATTGAAATGAACACTGAAATAATGATCCTGAAGACAAAGATTAGCATGCTCAGGTGTGTTTGATTAAGCTTAGAGCTCAAGTATGCAGGAAAGTGTATCTCCTGGGCCAGATTTGAGATCCGCTCTACAGTGTCTCAGTTTTGCTCTACTACCTATACTGAAGCACAGAACAGGATTGTTCAAGATGGCTCAGGTGGCTCACACCCAGACCCGCATCAGAACAGCAGCGTTTCTCATTGCGGAGGGGCATTTTTCTGAAGTCAAAAGCAGAAATGCTCTGGTCGTGGGCACGCAGCAAAACAAAGACAGCCTAACCAGCACACACTGCTGTGGGCATCGATCTGACGCAGCACCCTAAACCCTACTGATCACTCAACTCTGTTTATTCCACTCAAAGACTGGCTGCATTCTTACTACCTCTTGAGAGCAGTTGTTCTGGGAGACAAACATCGACGTCGGCTCACACACACGACACCTCGTGGCGTCTGCAAACGAGGCCTCATGTGTACCTGGATGTGAGGGCGGCACACTTTCTATTTCATTCTTTCATGGAGGTCGAAGATATCTGATCAAATCAGTGAAGAGGGGCAAATAGAACAGAAAGATGTTTGATCGCTATGAGACAACACAGGGTGTATTTTGTACTTACCCATAACCGCAGGAGAAGGGCCGTCCCCTGGCTCATGGTCGGCAGGCGGTCATGCTGTAGAAACACAGACGGATCAGATGAGCATTTTTTTTAGGGATCAACGCAAAAGTCCCTCCATGGTGCGCTTCTGACTAGTGCACATCATGTGAACCACAAAATTGTGTCTAAAAATTAATGCATTAATAACTGCTTGTATATTGAACTGCTGGTGATACTAGTGAAAAACAGCACTCTGCTAAGTTGTGATGGGGGGCTGCTCAACTCTATCATATGATTTAAAAATCCTTGCACTCATATGTTGAATGTACGGCTCATATCACTGGTTCTTAAAGCCTCAGCTGTCCCTGGCATTCAATGTTCATCAGACACTGCATCAGATAACTGACAGGTCTGCGGACAGGGCTTTTCAATGTGTTATTTCTTCCAAAATTAACTGCACCAAAATAATGTTAAATCTACAGTCCTAAAAAATTACTGCGAATGAGCTAATGAGGATTATTACAAACATTGCTCCTGCGTCCGGCATCTGAATTAAACTGAATGTGCTTTGGATCTGGAGCAGCGTGGCTTGTGAATCACCCGGAGCTCAAACACTGATAATTAGGGAGTAAATTATGCATGACGCCTGACGTCTTGAGGTCTTACCAGCTGCAGAGACTCTGTGGATGCTACATCATCGACGGCCTTCTTTCCAGGTGTTTTAGTGTGAATAATCACCATGGCAAACACACATGTTTGCCACAGACCATTCCAGTGCAGGACAGTTCTAGTGAAGCTCATCATTGGAGTGCAGCGCTGATCCGGTCCGATCTGATCACTCCCACATCAGCACCAAACGCTCTTCAGCCTGCACAGAGAACAGGGCAGAACCCGTCAGCAGATGGAGACTTCCACACAGTATTCTGTCTGCTTTTAAGATGCACATGGGGTGAAATGTGTTTCAGAGTTCACATCAGTCACATTATTCAGCCATCACACGTGCCACGTGTCCGGAGACGAGGTCATGTGATTGAAAATAAGTGTGACCTCACGGTTATCAAAACACACCGCTGCCTCGCTCCTCGAGGAACGCTGATGGGAGACAGATGTGAGTTTACAGCTTTATAGCAATCCAAGAACATCAGCCACAACATCTCAAGTCTCTCAAGCAGGGGTCTCAAACTCACTCACTGTTATTTTAACATAAATCCTTTTAATTTATCAGGTTAAGAAATCCAAATTACTCTATTAACCCAAGTAAATAATAAAGACAAGTATCATCAAACAAAAGTCATTTCATTAAATTTGTTAAAAAACTTTTTGTTACATTTATGGCACAACAAATAATTGTGAGCTGCTAAGAACATGTGTCAGATACAGGATGAAAATGAGTATCAACAGCACGATTTCTATTTGGCATGCGATTTATATGCAGAAAATGACTTTGGCGTGCATATGATACACAATCAATGCTTGCAGTAGAAAAACAGAGGTGGTGGTACTCAACCCTAACCCAAAAATAAATAAATACAAACCTAAAAAATACTAAAAAAAATTTTTAATTTTTCATAATTCACAATGAATGTAGTGCCACAATAAATAAATAAATTCATTAATAATTGTTTGCAATTCAATTCACATTTATTTGTACAGCACTTTTCATGACACACTGTTGCAAAGCAGCTTCACAGAAAATAAACATTTCTACATTACATTTAGTAGTTTACAGCACTTCTAATAATAAAAAATATACTACCAGATTTACTAAACCAGACTACTGCTTCAGCCAGCATTTTTATAATGTATTGTTTTCATTAACATTTACTGATTTAAATTAGTAATTAGCTCATTCCTTTGAGCCGTCCACGCGGTCATCATCAACGGAAAAACCCCACACCGCTAATCCTAACCCTTGAGTATCATATATAATCCACACCAACATCAATTTCTGCGTATAAATAGAACGCCAAATAGAAACAGAAACTTGTGGTATTGATTCGCACTTTTGTAATTTATGATATAAAGCAGAATAGATTTTTATTTTAAGACAATCATATGCTCTCAACGAGCAACATAAGATGATGTGGAACTCGTGGAACACAACTGGCCAGCTATTAATTTGATTACCAGTGTTTTTGATGATAAATTTGCATTAAATTATAATACACAATCCAAAAAAATATAAACAATCAAATCAACAATCAATCAATCAATCAATCAAAAACAAAAAACAACCCAAACCCGAATTAGAATAAAACGAATAGCCAATTAAAAAAAAAAACCCCCGCTGTATTTCGGCTCGGGTCGGGTAGCAGACCTCTGCTCCACACTCACGGGACGCTAGCGATAATCTCTCTCTTCAGCCGGCGGATACGTGCTCGACGCTCAGAGAGCAATCAGCGGAGCGCCACACTTCCTCCGAGCCACAAACACAACACTAAAGGAACTCCTCATCATCATCATCATCATCATCATCCTCTGAGAGGACAATGCTGGAAACATCTACTGGAGCCTGCTGATCTCTGCCATGCTGGAATCCAGTCATAAATATAGAATTTACTGAATAATGCGGAATGTCATGGAATTTGTCAAAGTTTGGATGAATTAATCAAAAATATGACATTACACTTAAATCAAATCACGATATGGACCAGTATCTGTAAATATTAAACCACAAAAATACCATTTAAATATGAATCCTTCTGCAATGTGTATGGTATGGAACGCGAGACGCGTGTTTTCGTTTATTACACACACACTGAAGCGTGTGACGCTCGCTGTGATTACTGCGTCTCACTAAATACATGACCAACATCACAACTGCTCTGAGAGTCACTTCCGGAGCATTTTACCCTTTCATTTGAGAGAAACTATCATATACACTCAGAAGATAAGTATTGTTCAATAGAATGTGCATTTTTACAAAAATTAGACATGCTTTTTTGATTAATAAACATTTAATTTAACCATTAAAATCGAATCAGAAAAGCGGAATTTGGAAAAAAAACAAAACAGAATTTTGGAAAAAAATAAAACGGATATCGTAGGGCCCTACAGAGCTGTTCGGTCAGTTTACACAATATCAGCGTAAAAAGGACGAGCAAAGGGAAGAAAGTTCCCGAGACGCAAGCTGTCTGACCACGTAACACACACACACACACACGCGCACACACACGCACACGCGTCTCTTCTCATTAGGGTAAAGCTCAAGTTCACTTAACTTCTCAGTCAAGGTGAAGCGTCAATAAATGAGTTCATTTTACTGTAAGTTCATCTGGAAACGAGGGCACTGGTTAAACTGTTACCAGGCAATAACCCAGATTAGCACAGAAAAGTCAGCATTCATGCGTCGCCACAAACCAAGAGACGCTCGCTGATCGCAAACACACGCTCACCTGAGCACTAGTGCTTCACAACCTTCACAAATTATGTGTACAACGCTGCTTTCAAATGGTGAATTCACACAAAAACGACTGCGTGATGCTTGTGTTTCAAACACAAAAGGAGAAGATTAGCAGAACATTCATAACGCTCTTTTTTTGTGGAATGAACGTGAATGGGTCGGATGCTCTAAAAATGAGAAAAAAGCACCATAAAGTATCAAAACAAGTCCATATGACACATGAAAACCTGTACTGCATCATCGCTGATATTCAGCAGTGCATCTTGAAGCTGGAATATAAGAGCTGCAATAAAGGGGGTGACTAAATCTCAGTCGGTTTTTCTCACTAAAAGCATGACCTGAATTCAGTGACTTCATATGGATGACTAGGCCTTTCATCTCTCTTCAGCTATTTTCAATGCATGACAAAAGCCATTTCAAACTGAAACCTTATGTTCACAGTTTACCTACGCTTAAACAACAATCATCAGTGTGCAGATTTCTTGGTCAATCTCCGTTGGTTTCGTGATCTTATGAAAGCCACTTACCCTCTCAGAGCTGATGTCAACACGCTAAGAAAATATGGACCTGCAATAACTGACGTCAGCGACTCATAAAAACTATCTGTGTGCTATCATTAGGGAACTTCCACTGGCGGTTCACTGTGCGTTTACGGCCGCATGCGTTGCGTTGACCCTAGTTATCAAAACACAACTGCCAGCAATGACGAACGGTGCACGAGGCCTGTAACGCGTCCTGAAGTCCCAAGCCTTTCAGCGAATCAGCGGCACGTCACTGCTCCGCCAGTGGCTACCCCTGGAAACATTTTAAAATTAAATCAGGTTCCAATCAAAGGACACACAATCAAAGAAAATACTAAACCCGAAAATACTGCAAACGAGTTCACGACAGTAAGACTTTTAAAATCTGGAATACTCGGGCAGACGCCTTAAACTACCGGAGTATTCTACAAATGCTTTTAACAACTGCTTAAAATACGTAATACATTCCAATACTTAAGAATCCTCTTTAAATACAGGATACGAATACTACTACATACGTACATGCAAGATTACTCCTAAAAGCTCTCTCGGCAATTCTTCTTTCGTATCCGTATTCCCTTTATCAGCGGACTTGATCCGCACGTTTTATACTGATCTGATTACCTAAAATACTGAATACTCTAATATCCCCGGACTTTTACTTTCTATTGGAATACCTACAAATACTTCATTCAATACAAATCATTTACATACACACACACAGGCTTAGGGTCACTGTGGTGGACAGCAGACAAACACACTCACAACCACAAGAAGGTATTTAATATCACCAAGTACTGTCTCAATGTCCACACCCATCGGTTAGTAAAGTCAATATCATCACGACCTTCTTTGTTATGTCAACGAACAGTCTCAAACCATTGCTGCATTCTTTTGCCTGATGGTCTAACAATGACAATGCAGGACGTCTAGCATCAGGCCAGATATACAGACTACCCCCTATTGCCACCACAACAGGAACCAAACAATTCCCTTCAGTAGGAATGAATGAGCCCTGAAAGTGTCGAGCACACAGACACGGCTCCTGTAAACCCAGCCAGTCAACACTTCTCTAAACGCTGAACCTCTGGTGAGAACAGAGTCACCGTTTACCGTGAAACACACACTGCGGGCGGTCAGCGGAAAATGACGGCTGGAGGTGAGAAACACAAACACATTCACAGCAGCGACTGGAGGAGAAACTGGAGCGCTGCACGCCGCAACGCTTCACTGCAGGAACACCAGCAGATTCTGTTGCAGATCCTGAGCAGCGACTGAGTATCTTCTCTGCTGATCGTCCTTTATTTACATACGGCTGATCACAGCTAACGAGCTGATTCTGACGATGGCTAGATAAACACAATCTGCAAGAAACTCTAGAGCTGCTCTTATTCTGATCAGACTCTGTGCTGCTTTACTTCACACTTCCTCACTCAGTACTCCAGTTTCCTCTAATAATACTCAACACAATATACAATACTAAAACACACGCAATCCTTCAGTTCTACAGGACACTCTAAAATACAACATACTCTAAAAAAAAATACGGAATACTCTTAAAAAACTGAGCACTTTAAAATACGCTAAAATACTACATACTCTAAAAATCTGAAGAATTCTGAAGAGTTCTTTCTGGGGCCAGGTCCAAGAGTTCAATATTTGTGATTAATCTGTGGAAGTCTGAGCAAATGGCAAGGGCATGTAGATAAAACATGGATAAAAACATCCTGACGAAGAAATCTGTGGGATTTATATTTCATTCCAAAATAAAATAAATAAAACAACACATGAATTTAAAAAAAAATTAAAAATGTAAATTAATGAATAGAATAAAATAAATACTGGATACTCAAACAATGACATAGTCTTAAAAAGCACTCTAAAATACTGACACACTCGAAAAAAGCGCATAGGCTTAAAATACTCCAAAATATTTAATACTCGTCAATAATGCAAACTCGTAATACTCCTAAAATACTGAATACTGAGTATTATATAAAAAAATACTAAATACCCTTAAAATACTACAAACTGTTAAGGCCGAATACTTTCAAAATATGGAATACTCTGGCATACTCTTAACATAAGGACTATTCTAAAATAATAGATACTCGCAAAATACATAATACTCCAAAACTATTGAAATACAGCTTACTTAAAATACTATGTATTTCTAAAAGAAAGAATACTGCTATATACTGTATACTGAGTATTCTAAAATACTGAATATTCCAAAACTACGGAATAACTGGACAAACTCATCAGTAAACAGTTTTTTAGCTCGTGACTGAAGTTTGTTGGTAAGTTAGAGATTTCAGTTCCCAGTTCGAGCTGAACCGAGTTCTTTAACTTGATCGTCAGTTAAAGTTAAAACCCTTTTTTAACGATTACCGTCCACGGAGTTTCTGATCGAGTTTAATTCGGTGTCCATGCGAGAGTTTCTCTGGAAACAACAGCTACTAACGTCCGCGAGCGTCGCGGGAAACTCACTCACGCACAGCGACGCGCGCGAACCCGCGCAAACATAATGAGATATACTGCAGTTTGATCCGTATTTTCGCGGTATACTCACGGGACAGCGAGCGGCGCGCCGGATCGGTAAACACGGCCGTTCAGATCATCTTCGCCCGCGCGCAACGCATCCGCCGCCGCTGCAGCGCGGACCGCTCACTCAGAGACAGCGGCGGGGGGACGCGGAACCCAAATACAGCACAAAACACACAACACACACCGAAACACCTTCAACTGAGCGAAAACACAGTATATACTCGCCTAAACACATCAGGTATGATCCCTGACAAAGACACAGGCGGTTCTGATTAATATTTCAGTTTAAAACGAAGAAGCTTCACCCCGCGTCTGGAATGGACTCGCCCAACATCGCATCACAACACGGAAAGTGTTGCCTCATCTATGATTAACTGCGCAATTAATCTCATTTATCAACGAGTTCACCAAAAAAACAATAAGTGACATCTGTCTTATGAAAGAAGGAAAACAGCATGGTACTTTGATAAATTGGCAGTAGACATACTATAAAATATACTTTGACTTTTTAATCAACAGGAAGAGATATTGTTTGATATATGGATGCATAAAGCAAAAGTAGGTTTAGTATCTGATAAAACTTTTTAATCATATTTTGTCTTCACTAGTTCATTTTCACTGATATGCAATGTGACAAATTAATTCTGACACTCATTGGTTTATATGATCATTAATTATGTCCGTCCTGATCACAGGATACCTATATCTGGAGCACAAAACCAGTCATGAGGTCAATTTTTGTGAAATTGATATTTCTATATCATCTGGAAGCTGAATAAATGTGCAAAAAAATCTAAATATTGAGAACAATATTTGTCTGAGATACAACTATTTGAAAATCTGGAATCTGAGGGTGCAAAAAAATCTAAAGTTGTTCAAATGAAGTTCTTAGCAATGCATATTACTAATCAAAAATTAAGTTTTGATATATTAATATAGTTGGAAATTTACTAAATATCTTCATGGAACATGATCTTTACTTAATATCCTAATGATTTTTTGTCATAAAAAGAAATGTATAATTGTGACTCATACAATGTATTGTTGTCTATTGCTACAAATACACCACATACTTTTATTCATCAAGGACGCATTAAACAAAAGTGATGTCCAGAATCTTGTTGATAAATCATCTCTAATACACCAAACACAGATCTGAACAGAGTATAACACACAAGGGGAAATGCTGCTCATTCTGTAAGTGCTAGCTGTTATTTGGAGCGCCTCAGACTGATAATGAGTTTTGGAAACTTCCACTCTGTGTGTGTTACTGGGTTTGGGTTTGTTGTGGAAAAAGGCTTCCACTTCCTGAAGAACCGGAAACTGATCCGAGCTGCTGAGCTCTGACTCCATCTACAGGAAAACATCTGGAAACTGCTGCACATGATGCAATGACAACATATCTGACTGTCTTAGATACAAACTAAGTCTCATTTGTTGATTCAGAGTGGTGAAGAGAAGCTAATGCAACATTTTGACTGGTAGTAAATATCATGGCATTTACGTGTTTAAATGAAACTAAGTGAACATAAACATTCTGTGGCTGCAGTAAAGCAGATTTCAGTTTTAATGATGTTTTTTTTATATGAATTAATGAATGTCCCATTCTAGGGTTGGTTTTCACGTGGTGTGGAGCCGTCCAATCAGCGGGCGCTGCGTCTGATCACGTGCACGTGACGCTGCGCGAGACGCTGGTCGTATTTATTTTGTCAGCGCCGCCATTAAATCCGCATCTAAATCAACATTCAGAGATTAGAAACAGTATTCGTCGACATAAAAACCACTATTCAACGATTGATATAAAAGCTTACAGATTAAAGAACACAATGGAGGTCGAATAACAGCAATAAAGACAGACTGTACATGTGATAAGCGCCTCGATGTAATGAGGACGGGGGGGGGGGGGGGGGGGGGGGGGGGGGGGGTGCGCGCGGGCGGCGATGTGATATTTACATGTTTCAGGCAGTAAATATGTGTCTGTCAGAGTATTAATGTAGTTTATTTATATAGTAGTCGGTCAATGGTGATAGGGGACGAGTCTCAATAAGGATAATGCTTACTATCAGTGCTGCGAGATATTAGTAACAGCTTCTGTACTGTGACATCAGTAACACTGTCAGTGCTTTGACTAATATTAATACTGCGAGATAAGAGTATTACAAATAACATGAATACTTAGAGATATAGAGTAATACTAATAACATTAATACTGTGAGATATGAGTATTGCAAATCTGAGATATGAGGTATTACAAATAAAATTAATACTGTGAGATAAAAGTATTACAAATAACATTAATAATGCAAGACATAGGCATTACAAATAAAAATACTATGAGATGTGAGTATCACTAATAACATTAATATTTAGAGATATGAGTATCACTAATAACATTAATACTATGAGATGTGAGTATCACTAATAACATTAATACTGTGAGATATGAGTATTGCAAATAACATTAATACTGTGAGATATGAGTATCACTAATAACATTAATACTGTGCCAACCAAATATCACTAATAACATGAATAATTAGAGATATGAGTATTTACCAAATAAAATTAATACTGTCAGTTACAAACATCTCTCATAACATCAATACTATCCATACTGTGGGTGTCAATAATATTAATACTGTCAATTCTGTCAGATACGAGTGTCAATAGCAATATTAATCCTGTCAGTGCTGTGAAATACTTACTGACAATATTATTAATGCTCATATGTTACATCGCTGACATTATAATTGGTAGTATTTTTGGAAGTATTGAAGACTAGAGTATTAAAGATAAAATTTCTTGCGTTCTGTTCTGGATTTCTGACATGTCTCATATTATTTTGTGTTTGCAGATTGGTTGTCTCCGTATCAATGTGGTGAGCCTGATGTAAGTTTGTGTTGTTGAGTGTGTGTGTGTGTGTGGCGGTGTGTGTGTGTGTGTGGCTGGCGAGTGAAGAAGCGAAAGGAGTGGTGAGGCGAGTGAGACCCGGCGAGAAGCGCAGTGGCGAGTGAGTGAGTGAGTGAGTGAGCTGAGGCGAGTGAGTGAAGTGAGTGAGCAAGCCGGCGAGTGAGAGAGTAAAGAGTGGTGGCGAGTGTGACCGAGAGAGGCGAGTGAGTGAGTGGAGTGAGTGGAGGTGAGTGAGTGAGTGGTGAGCAGCAAGAATGTGATGTGTGGTGGCGAGTGAGAGAGTGAAAGAAAGAGTGGCGAAGCGAGTGTGAGTGTGAGCGAGAGAGTGAGCTGATCCATCGCTGACAGAGGCTGTGTGTGAAGTGGTAGTGTAGTACTGCCGTATGAAAACTGGCCGTCTGCTGTTAAGTGCACCATGTGCGGCGCTAGCTGATTTAACCTACCCCTTAACAGATCATAACAGAGGCACTGTTCCGTGGTGGTCTGACAAACGTCGGTGTGACCCGTGGGCCTAGCGACAGCCTGCTCATCTGCCTGATTCAGGCGCCCGGCCGGCGAATCCGACCGCCCAGATCCTCCGAGCACCAGCGGCAAATAGATGCGTGTCAGGTGTGCACTTTCCTGAACTGGCCCAGTTGCGATCCGGCTGCACCCAGTGCGCGCCCAGTGTCGGCAAGTGCGTGTGTAGCCCCACAGAAACCCGCCAGATGTCCAGAACCCGGCCCTGCAGTGGATCGACCGTGTGAGAATACAGCGACCCGGAACCGACTCAGCACTGCGGCAGGTGCTGGACCTGCTCGGCCTGCTGGCGTCCGGGAACTGTCCCAAATCCTCTCGCTCGCGTGGTGTGTGACCACCCCAGACCCAACTGCGCCTT
>NC_056608.1:24765809-24823716 GCF_018340385.1 Cyprinus carpio
CGAAAGTTGCAACCAACTTTATTTAATGAGCTAACATGAGCTAAGAGCTTGAATTTTTTAACAAAGATTAGTAACTTCTGTAGCAAATGTCGGCTACTGCTCATTGTGAATGTTAATGCATTAACTAAGGTTAACTAATGAGGTCTTATTGTAAAGTGATAACTATGGGTCTTTAAAGTTCTTTTGCACTTTAATCGGTGTAAAACTTATAACTTTAAATATATTTTTTGTATTGCTTTATTGTATTTAAATGTTCAGTTTGTTATAAGTTTGTAAAGTTATTTAACCTGTTCTACTGTATTATGACCACTTTTTGAAACTTAATTTCAATACCGCCGATAATACCGTATACCGTGACAAAACATTATCAATTAATCGCAACAGTAAAATTTGATACCGGCATATCCCTAACACACACACACACACACACACACCTGAGACACGCGCACACACACTCACTCCTCACAGACACACACACACAGACACACACACACACACACAGAACCTGACACACGACACACACACACACACACACACACACTGCACACAGACACACACACACACAGACACTCGACTCACACACACCACACACACACACACACACACACACACACACACACTGACACACACACACACACACACACCATGAACACCATCAATGACATCAAACATCACACAGGCATAACACAACACACATATGAACCTCACACAATACAGCAATTATAGAACAACAAATGCAATATCCCACATCAATAAATCACAATCACAACACTCCATCATAACAAAAATCAACCACCCAAAAAATGACATGTCACAAAATACAACACACCAAATACCAGCAAAATACATCCAACATCAAAAAGGAAACAAACTCCAACTCCCAATTAATGCCAACCAAAGCCTCAAATAGTGAAAAAAAATCATGACAAACCAATCCACACACACACCCCCCAACAACCCAAATCACCCATCAGTGCCCAAAATCACACCCTAATGCATACAAAATCATCGATCATCACAACCAACCCTCATCAATACAGTCATACACACATTACAAAATGCAGCAACAACAACACAATTGCACACAGAACAATCCAACACACAAATCATATCAAAGCACATCCCCCCCTCCCTCCACCAGCCCCGACACATCACACATTCAGAATATATCAAATCAATGCACACAATGGCACACCATGTACAACATCACAAAAACAACATTCCCCCCAAACACCAAACCACCACATCCCACACTCCACACACACACACACACTCAGTATACACACACATTTGATGGTATTGGTCTGTATTTGACAGTAGTTTTCCTCAAATGAAATAGTTTAAAGCTTTGCTGAATCTCAGAGCAGGTCTGGAGATGAAGTGGATGTGTTGATATGAGTGGAGAACACAAGCGAAGCTGTCACGCATGCTTTGCATGGTGTGTAACACAACATGCAGATTCACACTAGTGCGTAACCTGTTTCAATCTGATTCATTAAAATATTTTAATATACCATGTTATACAGTAGTTAATAGTTACGCATTTTCAATGGCTGGATGCTGTAAAACCTGCCCTGAATACAAGCGAACAATAAATACCAAAATGCAACTTCGATTTTAACTGGACTGAATAGATTAATGAACATAGCGAATTTCATTGGCAGTGTAATTAATGAACCCGTTCGCACTGTTGAAATAGTTCACCAGAACCACACTGTGCATGACCCGGTGATTATGCCAAAACCGCATTAAAATGGGAAAAAAAATTAGTTCCTCTATGGTTTCGCTTGCTGCGGCCTGTGGCACGCCGCGATCTAGCCACCAGCTGAGGTCAGAGAGAATGCGCTTTTTGATGCCATCTCTAAATCCCTCCACGCGCACGCGTTTACACCAGTCACAGCGCGCCCAGCAGCACGACAAGGGTGAGACATGAAAGGCTGCTGGTTCATAACTGTAATATATAAGTGTTAGGGATCAGGTGCTCGGTACACCAAATTTTACTGTATGCGATTAATTGATAATGATCAATGCATGGTATCATCGAGTATTATCATTGAAATCAAACACTAAGCTTTTAAAAAGTGCGTTCATAATACAGTATAACAGGTTAATAACATGCTTGTGTGTGTGTGTGTCTTATAACAAAAATAACTGAACATTTAAATACAATAAAGCAATACAAAAATATATGTCGAAAAAGTTAAAAAGCTTTTACACATTACAAGTGCTAAAGAACTTGCCAAATCACATCGAAGCATGAACCCCATTTGCGGCCTTATCACTTTACAATACTACCGCCCTCATTAGTTAACCTTAGATTTTAATGCATTAACATTCACAATGAGCAATAGCTTCACATTTGCTACAGAAGTTACTAATCTTTGAACCAACTCAGAACGGCATCAATACGGTCTTAGCTCATGTTAGCTCATTAAATAACAAAGTTGCCCAGCTTTCAGGATTTTAACAATGTGTTATGCAGAAAATTGGAATACCTAAGATTAATGAATGTTCAGCACCACAAATTTTTCATTGGCAGTTTGTAACCTAATGAACCTAATGTAAAAGTGTTAATGAACAATAAAGAATCAAAAACTCTTTCAAGTGTCGAAATATCAGGACATGTTGGTCCGAACCGTCAGATTATCGCTGGGAAAAAAATTAGCAGGAAATACTGCATAAGACTGGACATGGTGGACTCCTTATCCCTCTCCCGCTGCGTAATGCAAAGCCACAGCCAGCAAGAGGATTGCTCTTCAAAATACAGGCATTCCTCTAAACATATACATTCCTCAAATGCATCTAAACGGTGCTTGAATAATAAGACTGTAAGCTTCGGCAAGACGCCTGGATAGGACTTAAACAATCAATACGCGTCTCCCCGTAGTCCGAGGAGGGGAGTAGCTGGCCATTCCTCACATAGAGGCATACACTACCAACAAGTAACCTGTTAAGGATGCTAAATAATGATGGACGAGCCGCGGCGTGGAGCTTCGTCTCGAGCTCACTTACTACACCCAGGTCTCGGTCCCTCTTTTGTATATTAGATACCAGCCTGGGTCCGAAGAAAAACCCCGAAAAATACCAACACCACACCAGGCCTTTCGGGTGTGTGCTTCCTCGGACTGGTTGGACTCCAATGAACTCAACGCAAACGATCCAACGTTTATAGCCCAATGTTGGCACAGCCCAGCCACCGTGAACACCGCACGGATCCAACCATCACGGCCGAGGCAAACCATTACAACCAATTAATACCATCTAACCCCTATTACCTGGCCCACCTAAATACTACCACCCACCACTTCTCACTTCTGGCATGATACAGACACACTGGATGTGCTCTTACTGCCATGGACAACCCACCTGTTCCTGGCCCGACCAGAACCTCCATCACACACACGTATGAAAACACACCTTTAGCCAAGACCTACATTTTACAGATTTTACAAATTAAAGCTCGCCTTCTTCAGATACTACCAACAAAGTCCAACTTAGCAACCGGCCTGATCTGCATTAATGCCTGCGCTCAAAAACATCTACGCAAGACGACTCACATCCCTTTAATGGCTACCAGCTCATAAAGGACTGTACATCGCTACGCCACTTAATCGCATCGCTGCACTCTCGTTAAGGAGCTCAGGAGACAACGCCTAGCCACAACAACCACCTGTAACGAAAGATCGACAGACTGGTTCCTCTCCACAATAACAGCCATTGGGAACCGGTTTGCTAAACCACTATCAAACATAACGATATACTGGTAAATTAATGTGAATTACAACAAAGCTGGTGCCATAATAATAGAAATCGGTTGCTCTTTTGATGCCATTTACATGACCCGCGGCGTCAAAACTCTGTTGAAATACCAAACTTATGGTATTAAATGTTTGAACTTGGCTACCTGCAGCCATTGTTCTCATTTTTGCAGTTTAGGCCATGGGCAAACAAGTTGTAAAGAGGCCCGTAGACTCAGACTCTCACATAAGCAAGGCCAAAACTGACTCCAGACATTGCTCTGCATCAGCAGTAACCGCACCATGCATGGATGGGCGAGGTGCCACCTTAATTCTTTTTAATGTGCAAAAATGGACTGAGATACTACCGCTGCCACATCGTCAAATTTGATTGCTTCCATATATGCTTATCTTTTTAATCCAAACAAAGAAATCATGCGTGTGTAAGGTCTCAAACTGACCACGCGTGTGTGTGTAGGTTCAGGTGCCTGCGGCACTGATCACTTCACGCAGTGTGTTCGTGCCCGCACTGATCTGATAGTGTAGGTAGGTGTGTGTGTAGGTGTGTGTGTGTGTGTGTGTGCCCGCGGTGACGACTACACGCGGTGGTGCAGGTTTGTGTAAAACCGTCCGCAAAGAATTGACCTGTACGTGCGTGCAGAGCCGGATATATTCCGTCACGAACGGTCTCTGGAGCTTTCAAGACGCCTGACAGAAATGGGTCCAGATGTTCTTGCGGTGAACCACCGGAGACTCATCCATGGATCTGTTCTACAGGCTACGGGGCACCAGATGGAAAGACCGTGCTGAGGAAGCTCACCAGCTTGGCACGATCACTGCACCGGTGAGACACATAATACATATACACACATTACTACACATTATTGACACCCACACACACCAACATTGGTACACACACACACACATCATCAATATCATCACAACTCGCACACTATCATTTGATTTCGATTATTTGATTACATTATCATCATTAATACTTACATGACACACCAGCACACACACACACATCTCCACACACACATCATCATTTACACACAATAATAATATCATCATTACGCACATACACACACATACCACATATTTGGCCTCACACACACACATTACTTACTGTCACGGAAAGGTTCTTGAAGAGCACAACGACGTTGATTCCTTTGTTGCATCAGATTTGATCCATATTTGTGTGTGTGTAGGTGTAGTGTAAAAGAAGCTCAGCCCTCAAGGCTTAAAGGAGCTGGGAACTACTCATTCTAGAGCCTTGCCAGTCAGGTACACACACACACACACACACACACACACACACACCACACACACACTCATACACACACACACACATACACTCATATACACACACACACATTGGATATGCGTTCAAACACACAAACTCAAACTAGCATTAACACACACAAACAACTTTGTCAATGCAAAACCTAAATTAGGGCTTCTATTTTCATTTTCAATGTTTTATTGATTTTATTTCTTTATGCAGAATTTAAGTTCTTATTTTTTCATTTATTTATTTCCTTATGCAGAATTTATTTATTTATTTTTTAATTTTTAATGCAGAATTTTAGTTCATATTTTTGATTTCTTTTTTACATTTTATACAGTAAGTTTTTATTTTTTCATTTATTTATGCAGAATTAAGTTCTTATATTTACATTTCTTTATTCAGATTAGTTTTTTTAATGTAGAATTTAAAGGGGTGGGTGATTGTTTTTCTAGGCTTGATTGTGTTTATTGGATACATTTTAACATGTTACTGCGCTTGCTTTTTTTTTTTTTTTTTTTAAAGTAGTATTTTCACATAGTCATCTTTTTATTCTAGCATCCCCTCTGTCCCTTCTCTCTGATGAACGCTTTCTGATGAATTCTTTGTTTTATGAAGCCCCTCCCTCAGAAATACGTGATGGACTCCTGATTTAGTCAGCTGGCCCAGTGTGTTGTGATTGGTTACTCCGCCACGTAGTGCGCGCCTAAACGCCCCGGCCTCTCCTCAGCGGCATGTGTGTCCGGGTTGTATTGTAAACATTGGCGCTTGTTAATATTGTTTATCAGTTTGAGGCAGAGGGGATATTGATTCGAAGAGGCCCGCGGGCACTCGCTCTTACAGGATTGAGAACCGCTGCTGAAGAAGAACATTGATTTTGAAACCATTGTGAATTCATTAGAATCACAACCCAACCACTACTTTCTTGTGTTTTTTATTTTCTATTTTATTTTTCTACAGAGAATTTGTTTTTTTGTATTTTTTTTTCATCTTTATGCAGAATTTAAGCTTCTTTTTTTTTGTAGAATTTGAGTATTTTTTTTCTTTTCTTTTAAGCAGTTCTTGTTTTTTTACTTTAAGTTTGGGTGGTGAGATATAAGAGCCGCTCATGTTCTGATGGATGGAGGTTTCTCTCTCTCTGCGTCGAATTTTACACACTACACTGGCTGTTACTGCAGTGATGGAGTCAGACACTGAATCAGGGGAATCCACAGAAAGCGAATGTTTATGGTCGGTCTGCCTGTTTGTGTATGCGCTGTGCCCGGGCGCGGTTCTGAGCAGACACTTATATTTGTTCTGGCTCATGTATCCCGCGGGCGCCCATCATCGCCTGGACTGAGGTCAAGTATTAAAAGAGTTTCCGAGGAGAAACCTTAGGCTACACTCGGGATTTCAAGGTGAGACGATCTCAAGAGCTCTTAACAGTCACATGGGACCGCAGGCTCATCTGTGTGTCTCATCTGTGTGTGTGTGTGTGTGTGTGTGTGTGTGTGTGTGTGTGCGCGCAGGTGTTTACCTGCCGTTGCTATGGGAACAGAGCTTCTTGCTGGAAAAGTCCCATCGCTTCCTCTCGGTTACACGAGAGGTCACTTCTCTAGGTTCTGGTTGGCATGGAAACCGACGGCTACATAACGCCATTGCATGCCGTAACCTCAACAACACTGGCGATGACAATCACCGCGGACCTTCCTGCCGCTGGTGGACGGTGAGAGAAGCTCCTGCAGATCCACTTCCTGTCAGCATCGAAGAGGGGTACACACACACACACACACTGATCAAACACTATTCACGCCTTTCAAACATTTACGCTCATGCAAGAACAAAGTAGGAAAAGATAATATGAAAGTCACTGTGGGCCAGCAAACTTGTTTGGTTTTTCACGTTTCCCTCAAAATAGCATGTATGTTCCGTAGAAGAAAAGAAACTCATTCTTTGAGTAAAATGATGATAAAAATAAAACACTATGACAGAACTGATAAGACAGATGACAGAATTTTTATTTTTATTGTGAACTATTCCTTTAACGTTAATTAAAACAACAAAACCACAGAGAAAAAATCACTGGCTGCTCGACCGAAGAAGAACTTTAATACCACAGTTGCTTTAGGAATCAGTTTTATATAGTGTTTTATTCTCTTATATTTGTTAGTTTCTTTTGAATGCTCTGTTAAATACACCTACTGTAACGGCACTAAAGCACTGTTTGTTTTATTTTTATTCTATGTGTCGTAATGTGTATCTTTGTTCTCATTTTTTAAATAACAGAGATAAAATAATGACACTTAAATCAACAATTATGTTTTATATTGTGTTACCTTGAAAAGGTTTTGTGTTTATAATAGTTAAATTAGTTTTTGCTGTACTTCGCCTCCAGACAACTTGCAAAAATAAAAAAGACCAATATGACAAAGAATCGGCATTAAATCATGAAAAACAAATTTAGAAAAAGAAAAAAATATATAAATGATATTTTTGGCATACTGCCATACTGTATATGTGTGTGTGGTTTATGAGGACATTTTCAGTGTCCCCGTAATTCAAAAAAGGATTATAAAAAAAAAATAATAATGCAGAAATTTTTTGAAAGAAAGAAAGTTTTGAAAATCTAAAAAATGCAAAAAAAGTTTTCTGTAAGAAGGGGGTTTAGGGTTCTTGGTTAGAAAATATCATTTGATCCAGTATAAAGAAGCTATGAGTCCCACAATTCACAGAAATAGCGATGTGTGTGTGTCTTGGTGTCGCGTGTGTGTGTGATGCAATGATATTATTATTGATGATAGCGATCGCGTGTGTGTGTCTGTGTGTGTGTGTGTGTGCATGTGTCTCTGTGTCTGCGTGTGTCTGTGTCGCGGCGTGTGTGATAATCTTTTGGCGTGTGTGTTGTGTGCGTCGTGTGTGGCGATGTGTGTGTCGTGCCTGTGTGTGTCTGTGTGTTGTCGTCGTCGCGTGTGTGTGTGTGGTAAATAGTGTGTGTGTGTGTGTGTGGCGTGTGTGTGTGTGTGTGTCTTGGCGTGTGTGTTGTGTGTCTGTGTTTGTGTGTGCAGTGTGTGGTGTGGTGTGTGTTTGCGTGTGTTGTTTGTGTGTGTTTGTGTGTGATGGTGCGCGTGTCTGTGTGTGTGGTGTTGTGTGTGCTGTGGTGCGGTGTGTTGTGTTTCAGATGGGCATCGAGGATAGCAGCAGGGCGTCTGCTTCAGGGATTGGCTGGCCTGCTGCGTGAACGGACGCGTGGATGCTGCGGGCGATGCAGAAGAGCAGCATACCAGACATCACCCGCTCATCACACAGATTCTGAGAAGTGGCTGAGATGGGTACCGGCAGATTCCACCCGTGTCCCACGCTCTCACGACCACTAGACGAGGAGGACGACGAAGACGCCTGAAACCATTTCAACACTGCTCCACACACACCCTCTTTCCCAGAATGCAATGCGCACCCCAACACAGCGAGGGCTGAAACTCTTTGTTTAGTCAAATGAATTTAGTTTTTTTTCCGTGGCGTTCGTATCCTATGTATGTAAGACGTTCTGCATGTGGCTCTTCACATAAGGAATGACTAGATAAAGAGCGTCGAAGGTGAGCACTGAACCACAAAGCACAGAATCTTCCGAGGGTTTGAGTCTGATCGCAGGAATCAGAGTTTATGATTTACTCACACATTTCTCACAGTGTTTGTGTTCCCTTCTGTTCTTTCTCTCTGCTCTGCAGCGACACGCGTGTGTTTTGTTGATTTGATTGTATTTATTTATGTCTTTCCTCTCTGTCTCAGTGGATCCTCACCGACTCGTGCTGTGAGGAGAGTCATGAAGCGTTTACTGACATGTTGAACTTGATCCTGTCCCTCATTGTGAGGTGATTCTGAACCGGAGGAGAGCGAATCACACGGCTTTAACATTAAACTACAAACACGTCTGCTCTCTCATCTTCTGTCTGCCTCGTTTTTCCTCTGCACCTGAAATAATTACAGTTTTGCAAATTGCATGAATGCAAATTACTCCACAGAATAAACAGTATTTTATTGCGGATTGATGGGCCACTTCAGATTTTTCGGGTGAGAGACTACAAGCAAAATCTTCTTTTTCATGCACTGGCCAGGTCTGAGATCTTGCTCTGTTTTGCTTCTAGAACATGTCTTCTTTCAGACTAGTAGAAAGAAAGCATCCGAAATACACATTTAAGTGTTTGTTTTATTGCGCTTCATCTATTTGTGTCTGTAGATTTCTTTAAAGATATGTTCTCTTACACACCAAACTTTTATTAGTTCTATTCCTCTCTATATTCTGAAAGCTTTTACTAAAGGGTTTGTTCATGTTTCATTCACACTGATTGATTCAACATTTTACTCCTAAAAAACATGGTGAAAATGTGTTTGTGTTGACAATATTTTCTGATTTATGGAATTATGAAAAGAGAAATCCAGAATCCCTTCTGGAAAAACCTCTAACTCTAATATCAGACAAAACCAAACAAGAATCTGATCCTGGCTTTATCTAGTGTTCAGATTTATGTTCTGGAAATGTATGCAAATTAACTAGAAAACGCCTTATTTGCATATTTAAACTTAACAGAATTGTAACAGTCTCAATTTAAAGTATTTTTGTCACAAAATATTAGTTAGGTTCATCAAGGGTTAATCTCAAAAAAATAACACTTTTTTTTCAAAATACAAAAATACTAAGATTAAATGTATTTAAATGCAAAGGCATTTAAAAACAAAATAGTACTGAAATACTGCCCATCCAGTAAGTGTGTGATGAACTTCTCAGTACCTGATGGGACACCCTTATAGTGTTGGACAAACAGTTTACAGAGCTTTATTTATATTTACAATACTTTGCATTTTAAAACACACTTCTCAACGTGTTCAGCATCAAACTGAGCCCCTGACATCCTGAAGTGAACTCTGAGTTCGTGATAAACTCCTTAATAAAGAGATGGATCAACACTTCCTTTCTTTTTCTCTTTTAAAGAAGCTACTGATCAACAAAATCATCCTCACTGCTTGAAGACTCCATTTAGTAGTTTTTTCTGAACGGATTGATTAATACGCATCTGACTCAGTGTGGAAGGATTCTGTGGTGACACATTTGTAAGATTTCGAACACGAAAAATCAGTCCGAATCAGAGATCTTAAGTCTAAAAATTATATTGTTATAATATTACTAGCCAAAAACAGTGTCACTGGTGTCAGTTAAAATTTCACAATGCCATTAATTGTGTAGTTTAGGATTCGTAAACTTTTGTTCAAAGAAATTGGGATTTTAGTCAAACATTTCAATTTACATTTATCAGCCGTAACATGTTCGCGGCTGTGTGATGGTAAGTGATATACAGGTCAACCATATATTCGTAATACTTTCTTTTGTATGTGTACTTGTTGTTGTTTGTGTTTTTATTGCTAGTTGTAGTACAAAACTTTGACATTATTAAGATTAGTTTCGTAAATCACGAAAACGTATTTTTTGTTGAACCCGCGTAAATGGTGCCCGCTCTCGAGTTCCCGCTCTAGATGGTCCCGACGCTAGATGTTCCCGCTCTAGATGTTCCGTTTAATGTTCCCGCGTCGAGCGTCCCGCTCTAGAGTTCCCGCTCTAGATGTGCCAGTCGTTATGTTGGTGTGTGATGTTTGTGGATTTGGGTTCGGTTCTATGTAGATCTTCAGCTCTGCATGGGAACTGTTTAAACTTATGTCTGAAAGGTAAGTTACTCGCTATAAAGTCTTTTTTTTAATATTGTTATGTTGTATAAAAAGCTCACGGGTCGTGCGTCGCCGGTCCAATTTGTGTTAAGTTTTGTAATCCTTCAGGAAACAGCGGACTCACCGAGATTCAGAACGTACGTTTAAGGTTAAAACGAGAGAGATTCTGCTGAGTAATATAACCTCGGTTCTGTCCGGAGTTACTTAAATATTCATGCCCAATTAGTTAACCTCAACGTTTAAAATGATCATGTTTCCACGGACAGGGTAGTGATGTACGCCGGTTGTCCCCGTGATGGAGCTGTTCGACGCTGTACGGTTCTACGGTTCTCCCGATGCGTCAGAGCCGGTTATCCAGCAGAGGGCGCCCCCCGCTCATCTGCATAGCCGCCCTTGAGTCTGTCTGGAGCTGTGTCGTGCAGATGATGTTGAAGTTTGTTTAGAAAGCAGAGATGTGATCATCCAGTACACTTGTGTCACCTTTCAGAGGCCGCCGGGGGGGGCCGCTGAGAGCTATCCGCCCGTTTGTGACGCTCCGAACCCGCGCCGAACCATGCGACGGCGAAGGCCGAAGAAAGAGGCGACCAGTCTTACGGACCGGAGTACCGTTACTGGTGTGGATATGATGCTGAGGTGCTGATGCTGCGGGGAGTCACCGGCATCCTTCAGGTTCTCTTGCTGGAATGTTGAAACGTGGAGTTTGATGACACGATGCGCGCGGCATGAGCGTTATTGTTATGATTATGTTGGGCGAATTTGCAGTGGTTTTTTATGCAGCTTTGTCCTGAGGATGTTAATTGTTGAGTTGTGTTGATGTATCAGCGTTCGTTGCAAGCGTGCTCATGTGTTGTTTTTGCGTATCATTGCATTAAGTGCATGTGGTCTTAGATGATGCATATTGTGTACCCGGATGAGTTGTTATTGATTCAGTACAGTGATTGGCATTAAATAGAGGCGTTATATGGTCGGGTGGGAGGAATGTGCTGCATCAACGTCCACGGATCACAGATGATACAGCAAAACATAGACACGGGAAGAACTACAGGGGAAACAGTCCGCGACTGGATGTGGGCTGTATTGATCATAGATGCAGGTGTGAGAGTCGTGTGGTAAGCACAATAGCATGTTAAGCCAGGAATCTGTCAGTTGTGGTGAGGGAGGATGGTGTAGAGTCTGTATGCATAAGTGTTTGGGATCACATAAATAAATAAAAGGGTGAGGTGTATCGGCCTGTGGCTTCTTTGAATTTGAGTCGTAGTCATTGCAGAGTTGGTGTTTGTGTGGATCTTAATGAGTCTGCCTGCAATCGATCCGCTGATTGTGTTCAGCAGACAAATCACCTGATGAACCCCAGATAGAAGTGCATTTCTTACACCTTCAGTAAACACATCAGCAGAAAATCATTAGCAAGATTACTGTTGAAAACGGCCACTGATTCCCCTCCTCCACCCGTACGCATCAAGCCGTGCGGGTTAGACGGGGGCTGGTATGGGTGTGTGTGAGAGAGAAAGGATAGAGGTGAGTGTGAGGGGGTGTTGAAGTGAGTAAAAGAGTGAGTGTAAGTTTGAGTAAGTGTTGGGGGTGTGAGAGGAGGAGGAGGGAGGTTTGTGAAAGGGGAAGTTGGGAGGGGGGGGGTGTGTGGGGAGAGAAACGGGGGGGAGTGTGAGGTGGTGTGTGTGTGAGAGGAGTGGGTGCGTGAGTGTTGTGGGTGAGTGTGTGGTGTGTAGGGGTGAGAGGGGTAGAGTGGAGTGTGTGAGTGTGTGTAAAAGTGGATAAACATGGTGCGTGTGTGTAGGGGGAAGGTGGGGGTGGAGGAAAGATAGAAAAGAGGAGAAGGGGAAGGAAAAGTGGGAGCGAGAGGGAGGGGAGTGTTTGTTGCGTAGGGTGTGTGAAGTGGAGAGAAAGGGGAAAAATGAGGGTGTGTGTGGCAGTGAGGGGGGTGAGCGGGGTGAGGAGAGGGGAGGGTGTGTGCAAGGGTGAAAGGGGGGGGTGAAAACGAGAGGGAGTTAGGGGAGGAGGAGAG
The DNA here is from genome assembly GCF_018340385.1 of Cyprinus carpio. Taxonomy (NCBI): domain Eukaryota; kingdom Metazoa; phylum Chordata; class Actinopteri; order Cypriniformes; family Cyprinidae; genus Cyprinus; species Cyprinus carpio. Next base: position 24,778,552 of record NC_056608.1, read on the forward strand.
AGGAAGGAAAGAGTTGTGAGGGTGTGTGGGAAGAGGGGGAGGGAAGAAGGTGGAGGTGGGGGAGGGAGGAGAGTAAGTGTGTGGTGTGGTGAAGGAGGAGGGAGGGAGAATAGAGAATGAAAAAAAGGAAAGAAGGAGAGAAGAAGGGAGGGGGGGTGTGGGAAAGAAGGAGGAGGGGGAGAGGAAAAGTGGGAAGAGGAAAGAAAAAGGGGGGTGAAGAAGGGGGGAGGGGAAAAGGAGAGGAGAAAAAAGGAGGAAAGGGAAAATAAGAGGAGGGGGGAGGAGGGGGAAGAAAGGGGGGAGGGGAGAAAGAGGAGGAAAAAAGGGGGGGTGTGAAAATGAGAGAAGGGAGTGAGTGAGGGGGGATGGGGGGAGAGAAAAGGGAGAGAGTGAGAGGGTGAAAGAAAAAAGGAAAAAAGAGGGTAGGGAAAGATGTGTGAAAGGGGTTTGTGTAAGGGGTGAAAGTTCAGGGGGAAAAACCAGAAAAGGAAGGGGATGGGGGGGGGGGAAAGGAAGGGAAGGGAGGAGAAGAGGGAGAAAAGGAAAAGAAGAGGCATCCTGAAGGGGGCAGGAAAGGGGAGAGGGGGACAGGAGAAAAAGGGGGAAGAGGGAAGGGGGGAGAGGAGGTAGGGGATTTTCAGGGTGAAAGGAGGGGAAAAGGGAAGAAAGTGGGAAGGGAAAGGGGGATAAGGGAGGGAGGGGAAGGAAAAAAAGGGAGATGGGGAAAGGGGAAGAGAGTGGATAAAAAATGAAGATGGAGTGGGGAAGGGAGGAGATTAGAAAGAGAGGGGGGAAGTGAGGGGGGGTGAGGAAGGGGGGGAAGGTCTAAGTGGGAAAAGGAGGGGAAAAGGGGGGGAGCAGGGGTTCCGGTGTCTGATGGTACCTGAGATCAAGGCGAGGGGGGTGGGGGAGACAGGGGGGGGGGGGGGGGGAGGGGTAGGACATCGCCAGGGGTTCAAGAGAAGATGAAGGGGTGGGGATGGGTGGGGAGGGAGGGAAAAGAAATGAGCGGGAATGAAGTGAGTTCGGGGATCAAAAAGTTAGGGGGGGAAGGGATAAGGTGTGCGTCCGAATAAGAAAGAGGTGGGGGGGGGAGGGAGGGAGGGAGGATGGAGAAAAGGGGGGAATGAAAAAGGGGAAAGGCAACAAGGGAAAAAAGGGAGATGAGGAAAAAGGTTGAAGAAGAAGAGGGCCTCAGAGGGGGGGGGGAGGGGAAAAAAAAAAGAAGAAGGGGGACAGGAAAGGGGGGGCTCCAGGGGGGGCGGAAAAAGGGGAGAGGGGGGGTAAAAAAAGGGAGAAAACGACAAAAAAAAAAGAGTCTGATGAGGGAAGAAATGGGAGAAAGGAAAACAAAGAGAAAAAAAACTCTCGAAAGGAGAAGGGAAAGAGGGAAGAGGGAGAGGATGAATGGGGGGGGGGGGGGGGAAAGAAGGAAGGGTGAGAAAAGGGAAAAGGAGGAGAGGAATAGGAGAGGGGGTGAAGAAAAAAATGAGTGGGAAGGGATGGGGAGGGAAGGAAGAAATGAGAGAAAAGGAAGATCTAAAGAGGAAGGAAGAAAAAAAAAAGGGGGGGGAAGAAAAATAGAAAGGGGAGGGGGAAAAAAGAAAGAGGGGAAGGAAAGGGAAGACAGAGAGGAGTGAGGAAGGAGGGGGGAAGGGGGTGGGGGGGGAAGAGAAGGGTGGGGGAGGAGAAGGGATAGGAAGAAGATAGAATAAAGGGAAAAAAAAGGTGATGGGCGCCATGTAAAGAAAAAAAAAAGAAAAGGGGGGGTAGAGAGAAGGAAGAAAGGGAGCTGCTCTGGAAAGAGGGGGAGGTCATTAGGAAGGAGAAGGGGGCGAAGGGGTTCTCTAGGGAAGAAAAAGGAGAAGAGAGAAGAGATTTTGGATGAGGGATCCGTCGATGAGTAGAAGAGGGGTGAGGGAAAAGAGCTGTGTTTAGGAGGTCTGGCCCTAAGAGGGGGGGGAAAAAAAAGGAAGAGGGTAAAAGGGAGGGGAAAGAAGATAGAGTGGAAAGGAGGAGACTCTGAGGGGGGTGGAAGAAGGAGGGGGAGAGAGTTAATGGGAAAAAGTCAGAGGAAAGGGAAGTGAGATTAGGGGAGAAGTTCAGAGGGGGGGAAAAAGATTGGAAAGAAAGTAATGTGGGAGGGAGAAAAAAGAGCTAGAAAGGGGGGAGGGTGAAGGGGGGAAAAAGGAAAAAGAGGGGGAAGAGGAAGGGGGTGTGAAAGGCCAGGGTGGAGAAGAAAAAAAAAAGGGGTGAGGGGGAAGGCGGATGTAGGAAGGGGATGGTGGGGAAAAGAGAGTTGAATTAGAGGGGATGTAGGGAGAAGGGGAGGAAAAGGAGAGCGGGAGGAAGAAACGAGAGAGTGGGGGGAAGGGGAGGGAGGAGTGAGTTGGAGAAGAGCAGAGAGAGAGGAGAGGGAGAGACAGAGAGGAGAGAGAGAGAGAGAGAGAAGAGAAGAGGGGGAGAGACAGGGGAGGGGGAGAGAAAGAAGACAAGGAGAACGGAGGGAGGACGGGGGACGGTGGCTAGTCAACAGATTCACAGGAACATGTGTTTTGAGCTTGTTTTTAGTTTACCACCCCTTATGTATTATAACTGCTTTTTAGATAAAATAATATGATAATTACTAGGTTGTTATTCTAGTTTTCAAGTAAACATAAATAAAAAAAACTTATTGTGATGGTTAAAGTACTTACCAAAAAAAAAAAACTTTCATTATTATTAATTCTTATTATAAATATCATTAAATTTAAAAACAGCGCTCTGAAATGTAATGGGCTTATTTCCCAGAATGTGTTTTTGTAGGAAAAGTGTCCTCTGCAGACATCTGGCTTGTGATGCGGATTTGTTGATGGACGAGTTCCCCAGTTTGATGAAGAAATACGCTTATGATGCTCACGAGGGGGCTTTGACGGATTTGTGAAAGGAGAGCTATATAAGGACAGTGTGTGTGTGTGAGGTTTAATCGGGTTGGGAAGCAGCCACCGTGCATTCCATTTCGTATTTTTCCTTTCTGTGTTTGTTTTTTGGCAGTGTGCTCCTGTCGGTCTCTGTCTCTGCTAATAATAAGGGAAGCACAGTTTGAGGAGCAGAGAAGCGTTTGTGAGCGACGTGGTGGACATCCAGATACTACCAGCCTGCACCAGAATTCTCTGTTGTGTGTGGGTGTGGGTGGCTGGTGTGGTGTGGTTTCCACAGTCATTAAGTGTTTAATTAACAGCAATAATCAGTGGATGTTTTGAAGTTACAGTGATTTTAGTGTCTTGAATGAAAACCAAGTATCTGAAACTAGGGTTGTTATAGGTCACTAAAACTGAAAACCATTATAAAACAAATCGGTTTACTGAAATAAAATAAGCGTAACTGAAATCCAACATCAAAACATTTATTTCACTTACTTACCTAGGCATAACCAACTTCTCATTTTAATTAGTTAAAATATTAGTAAAAGACTCAAAAACTAAAACCTAAACAAAAACTTCAAAAAATTACAAAAACAACAAAAAATTACTACATTTAAACTAAAAATTAAATGAAAAATTGTAATAATAAACATTAATAGTATTGAACATTGCTAACATAACTGCAGAAACTCACGTTCTGATCTGCTGCACTGAACTCGTGTGGTTTCTTGGATTTTCACGACTTGATGATGAGTATGCAACACGTCCACTTTTATTTTTTTAATTTTAAGCTGATCTGTTTTGTATGAAAGTGCTGTAGAAATGAATGTGACGAATGTCTGTTGGATCAGTTGGTTTTTGTACATTATTGTAACATTGTATTAATCTGTAATCTTATGTGTGTGTGTGTGTGTGCAGTGCTATATGGTCACATGTATGTTGGCGTCCGTGCCGGAGGCGGCACGGTGTCAGATCGAAGATCCGGCCGGTGCGAGTAAGAGATCTACCGCCATCATCTTTAGGGAATCACCTTCTTCTTTCGTCGTCATCGTCATCTCTGGCCATCATTCAGGGTGTGATGTGTGTGGTGTGTGTGTGTGTCTGTGTGGTGGGTGTGTGGTGAAGTGTGTTGAGTGTATCCTCACGTGGTGTGTGTGTGTGTGTGTGTGTGTGTGTGTGTGTGTGTGGGTGTGTGGTGTGTGTGTGTGTGTTGTGTAGGTCTGATCATGGATGCGTTCGGTGAGCGAGAGACCAGCAAGAGAAGGTGAAGGAGGACATGGAGGTGAGACACACACACACTCTGTGTGAAGTCTGCCGTGTGTGTGGGTGGGTGTGTGTTTGATTAACACGTGTGTTTTCCTCGGCAGACGAAAGTGCTCATCTGTGGGATGGAAACGGTTCCTCACGGCTTCGAGACATCAACACGCTGCAGGAACACACACTGGCCAAACTATATGTGTTCCGGCATTCACACACAGCTTAATGTGCTGTCTCAAGTCATACCTGCGGAGAGTCAAAGACAAACACATTACGGAGATACACGATCAATACGGCGTCCTTGGCAAGTAAAAACAGAAGTAAACAAACACATACATGATTTAAGTCAGAGTGGTTAGATCAGTGCTGCCAAAAATGAACCACATTAATCAGTGAACTGCAGGATGAGCTTATGACATGAAACGAAAGCCATCTTCACCAAATCATTAATGAGAACTCACTTATTAATCTGTTGTCTACAACAGAGAAGCGTATAAAAGGCTTCGCAGTTTCCTAACAGAATAGAAGCTTGATCATTAAACATTGGAAAGGTTCAGAAAAGGCGGTCACATGAAGAAACATTCTGTTCAACAAAGTAAGAGGGAAAATAATCGATTTTTCTACAAATTCAGGATAAACAGCGACATGATTGGCCACTGCTAGTGTCAGGGAAGGCTAAACATTGAATTACTCCTAAATAACGTAACTAATTATGTGACTTAGTTACTTTTATGCAAAGTTATGCATTTGCTATTTTTGTGTTACTTCTGCATATTATTTAAATTCTGGGCTGGGCTTGCTTTATTCGGTGTGTTTATATAGAAAAGCGCAGCTATATTTTTCCCATACATTATGAAGAGTACTCACTACAATATGGGAAACTGACGCTGTGCTATCCTTACCCATCGTCACTCAAGCAGCACGGTTTGTTGTTTAGGTCTCCTCTATTTTGTTGTTGTTGTGTTATTCATTTTGAGGAACACGGAATCGGTTTTTGTCAGGTGAGATGAATAAATACATGTTCCATATTGTCTAGAACCTGACAGCAAACAGCAACGCCTAATACTTATTACTCCTGATTTCTGTCACCATGGCACACACCAGAGCTTGTCACGGCAATACGATGGAAGACAACAAAGTACCTGCTTTTGAAAAAAATAACTCATCTTGTAAATGAAAAAGTAATGCGTTACTTAATAGTTACTTTACACAAAGAAATCTGATTAAATAAACCTAACGTCCTTGTTACCAAACGAGCAAGGCTTGAAGCCACTGTGGGCATGGTGGACAGTGGAAGGAACGCTAAATTCAAGAGCTGTCCACATACCAGCAGCTGGTGTGATAGGTAAGTTTGGTGTGTGTGTGTGGAGGAATGTCCATATGGCAAGGATTTTTATCTTCATGATATCAATAGAGTTCCGAGTCAAAGGCAAGGTATGAAAACGCAGCCGCACGATAGGCCACGGAGATATTACCGTGAACGCATAGACGATGCTCTCTCGTTTAGTTCTCAGGAAATTGTTCTGATGTTGACTGTTCAACACATGTTGTATTTGTCTTTCAGGAGTCATACATTTGGGAAAATGTACCAGGAACGATGTGGGAATCTTCTTCCACCGCTGGCGTGACTGTTTCCGGGGAAAACCAATATGAGGAAACCAGCTCAAATTAAAAAACACAGCAAACACAAAAACAACACACACAAACACATGTGTGGATGGCTCATAACCGAGGCAATTCTATCAGCTGGACCGGCTTTCGAACAGTGAACATGTGAAGCCACACTTTCCTTTTCCACATCCGAGCGTTCTGCATCCTGCATCAATGAACTCCACAGACAGATTAGGAGGCAGGAGAGGAGCAGGATGTCAGTGAGGAGGATACGTCTGCACGCTATTTAGACGGGGATCCGGTTTCTATGCAAGATGAAGATGAGCCGGAGACTTAGAGTGATGGAAACCTCCAGGACTCGAAAAAGGAGATCTCCTCTGCTGATCCGTTCCTGCTTTGTTTTCCGTTTCTTTTGGTAATGCACCCATTCAACAGAAGGAGAGTTACGCTTTTATATAGTCCAAAAAAATCTTTCATTGCATGTTTATTATGCAAGTTTAAGGAAAAACAATTTGAAACGTTAAAGACTCAAGTCTGATCTTCTATCACGTTGCAGTTATTATTAGGTTAAAGAACAATTTTAAAGCTGTCTCTGTCCTGTGTTGCAGAAACATCACCGACTTTTAATCCGCTCGTTCGCCAAGAAAACAGCATACTGGAGAAAAACGCCATGCACACCTCGATTTCGTTGATGCAGAAGCAATAGCTCATTCAGGGAGGCCACCCCCTACACCTACGAACCACCACAACTTTACACCTTGACGCCCGCAAACCCACGCCCTAACACTACACACTTACGCCCTACACCCCACACCCTCACACTTGTACGCAGACACCCCCACACCGTACACCCTACACACGTACACCTGGATGCCCCACACCCTTTGCCCCTTACGCCCTTAAACACCACCCTACCCATTACACCCTACGCCCTATGCCCCACACCTTACCACCCTATGCCCCACCACCCTTTGCCATACGCCCTACACACCATACCACCTTACACCCTACGCCCTATGGCCCCACACCACACCTATGCCCCACAACCCCTTTTAGGCCCTAAGCCACTGCAACCATACACCCTTGCACTAGCCTGCGTACGCCCATACACCCCACGCCTACACCATACACCCCACGCCTACTAACTAAAACCTTACACCATAAACCCTACACCTTACACCCTACTACTTAGCCCACACCATTCACCCTACAACTTACACCCTAAAACTGCAACACCTTTGCAGCAACCGTTTGCCCTACGCCCTACACACCCTCACAACTTGATTACCCTAGCCCTATGCCCCACACCTTACACCCTAGGAGCCCCACCACTTTGACCCTACGCCCCGACACACCCTACACATTACACCCCTACGCCCTATTGCCCCACACCTTACACCACTATCGCCCAACCCCTTGCCCTACGCCTGAACACCATACACCCCACACCTTACACCATAACACTTTACGCCAACACACCACGCACTACACACTACAAACTTATTCCCAACACCCACACACCTTGACCGTATTCTACCTACCCTTACACCACTAGACCCAACGCACTTACCCATTACACCCTTTGCCCCCACCAAATTTACACCCTACGCCCCACGCTTCATACACCCCAACACTACACGCGCGTTGACACCCTAGCACCCTACGCCATACAGCGACGGAGGGCCCGAACTAATTGCAGTAGTTTCCCTGCAGGAGCTCAAACTCGACACGTTTAATAACTGCAGACAAACAACTCATGCACAGACTCACAAAAGAACTGCAGGATTGAGCAGAAAGTTACCCATCCGTCGCCCTGCAGCCCAAACGCCATTGCCCACACCCACCCCCACCCCACCCCCCCACCCAAACCCCACCCCCACCACTTTTCTTTCATAGCCATGATGGAAGGACCAGAAGCTTTTCGTTTTGTTCTATACAAAACCAATTGTGAATCATTGCCAATAACAACAAATGGGCTCCTAAAAAACTATGTGAGAGAAAATTTTACTCATGTAAAAGAATTTTGGATAACAAAAAAAACCTCATGGAAAAACCACACTGTCAGATCTTCAGTGTGCCAACGTAGTATAGAGTTGTGCGCAATAACTGTGTGTGATCTGTAAAGGGAACTCAAAGACTGCATGAGTTTGACAAAATTGAAAGTGATTATTTATTGATGCTGTAGGTGAGGATGTGCTTACGGTGACAGAAAAATTCATTCTTCAGATTGATCCGCTCCTGCAGACGCAGCTGAATCCTGAAGTCTATATAATGGTTTTTGCACAGACTTTATAATTTGCTCATTGGGTTGGTGAAAGTTGTGCAGTGAAGATTTCATCTTTGGCCAAAACATGAAGGTAAAAAGCTTCTACCATGTTTTTCAGATGAATTCAAGTGTCTTGGCCTCATCTGTGATGCGGGAGGCAGGAGATTTAACCTTTCATAATGCATTCAGACCGAAAATGTTTTCACATTCTGGGTCTGTTTGGACACATAGGATTGTTATTCTAATAAAACAGTCATAAACTTAATAGTTTTGCAACCATATGTATCCTGATCAGCAACTTCTCATGTAAATGAAAGTTATTACTTGGGCTTTTACTGAAAAAAAATTTTACATCTTTATATTAATTAAAAACTGGAGAAATAATGTTGAGGTTGTCTGTTAAAAATCAACCACGCCACACAATCAAAAAGCACAATTGTTTCACATTCTAATTATGAAATATAAGTATATTAACTCTCTCGCGCTCTCTTTCTATATATAATCTGAGAATTATTAAAGCAGTATTAACCCAATTTGGAAGTGAATGTAATTTAATTCAAGTACTTTCAATTAATAGCTCATGATTATTAAAAAACAGTTTAAACTTATGAAACCTACATATGTATTTCTAATAAATATAAAACTGATCACAGTTGTTCATGCTGCAATGTTTCATCAATAGGTGCACATATTCATCGGTTCAACAAAAATTAGTGTGTGAGATATAGGGAAAGGCTCAACTCAATTTTTTGGCATAATAAAACGTCATAGATAAGTTTTTATCTAAAAATATAATAAAAGCGATGTGCATTTTGAGAGTCTTAACACCTTTGCAAAGTTTGTTCCCTTACTAACATTCTATGCTCTTCTTATCTGTGTCTCTTCTGGGTTCTAAACAGACTGAATGCATTATGAGGGTTTAAGGCTGCAGTGTAAATCGTTCTTTTATTACTCAGGTTTATCACTCAGTTCAGCTGCTGGGTCTGTGAAATCTACAGCACTCCTGAGCGTTTTGAAGAGACTTCCACATGATTGAGGTTGCTCAGAGTATTTCAAAAGCACAGGAGAAGTCCTGTTTTCCATGATCATGAGCCCTTTAAAATGTTGACTTTCAAAACAGGGCCTCATTGTCATCCGACGCGACTGTGAATAAATGTGAAAAACTCTGTGTTATCTTCTGAACTGGGAGTGGTCCAAACAAAGAGCCCATTTCTGATTCTGAAGAGAGGAACTTTCGGTGAAGCCGTTTCTGATGGCCTCGCCTGGATGTCCCGGGGACAGGAAGCTCCCGCTGGATTAGTTTTGAATGTCCTGTGAAGACTGTGGCTGTGAATCACACGTTGCATGTTCAGAGGACTGTAGCTAAAATAGGGTTGAGAGATCTCACCTGCACTGCGGTGCTATAAAGAAACATGATGGAGGTGTTGATTATCTGAATGTAAAGTCCAGACGCCCCCCCCACCCCCACAGGCTGACAGCGTGAGAAGATATTCGCGTCTTATATTCAGGGAGATGTAGAAACTATTCATTGTCCTGTCCTCCAGCTAACTGCAGAAAGTCCTTCATGTGTCACTCAGAGTGTGAACAATGAACATGAATGCAGCAGAGAGAGTGTCCGGACTTTTCTTGACTATTCTGCAATGATTCATATCTGTTCTGCAGATGCGTAGTGGAAGCGGAAGCTGAATTTCAGATGTGAAGATTGGAGATCTCAGGAATGGATTGGTTTATATCATGCCTGATCCTGATGCTTCATTTAGGGCAGAGGAACAGGCAGGACACGGCTGACCTTTGAACCTTTGCAGCTCTTGGACCTTCATTAGCCTTCATTCACTTTTTATTTGACAATTATCAGTGCTGGATTCATATTTAAGCGGGTTACCTGTCCTCCTGCCGTCTGTGAATCTGCTGGATTTCTCTCAGGGTGAAGCTCTGAAGCACATGATGGGTTTTAATTGTTTGCACTTGATTAAAGAATGAAAGTCCCTTTGAGCAAGTGTCCAGCGTGTCTTTCTGCAGGTTTAAAAGGCACCGTTTGAATGTTTTCTAGCTCTCGTCAGCCATCAGCAGCTTTCATGAGGAACTGATCCGACAACAGAGAAAATCCTTATCTCACTCCAGCTGTCTCTGTCCTGTCCACCTGTCTGTCTCCATCTGCCTCTGTCTGTCTGTCCACCTGTCTGTCTCGATCAGTCTCTGTCTGTCCACCTGTCTGATCTGTCTGTCTGTCTGTCTCTGTCTGTCCCCCCTGTCTGTCTCCATCTGCCTCTGTCTGTCTGTCCACCTGTCTGTTCTCGATCAGTCTCTGTCTGTCTCTGTCTGTCCACCTGTCTTGTTCTCGATCAGTCTCTGTCTGTCCACCTGTCTGTCCACCTGTCTGTCTGTCTCTGTCTGTCCACCTGTCTGTCTGTCTCTCTGTCTGTCTCGATCAGTCTCTGTCTGTCCACCTGTCTGTCTGTCTGTCTGTCTGTCTGTCTCTGTCTGTCCAACATGTCTGTCTGTCTAGTCTGTCTCTGTCTGTCCACCTGTCTGTCTCCATCTGCCTCTGTCTGTCTGTCCACCTGTCTGTCTCGATCAGTCTCTGTCGTCTCTGTCTGTCCACCATGTCTGTCTCGATCAGTCTCTGTCTGTCCACCTGTCTGTCCTGTCTGTCTGTCTGTCTCTGCCTGTCCACCTGTCTGTCTGGTCTGTCTGTCTGTCTCTGTCTGTCCACCTGTCTGTCTCCATCTGGCCTCTGTCTGTCTGTCCACCTGTCTGTCTCGATCAGTCTCTGTCTGTCTGTCTGTCCACCTGTCTGTCTCGATCAGTCTCTGTCTGTCCACCTGTCTGTCTGTCTGTCTGTCTCTGTCTGTCCACCTGTCTGTCTGTCTGTCTGTCTCTGTCTGTCCACCTGTCTGTCTGTCTGTCTGTCTCTGTCTGTCCACCTGTCTGTCTGTCTCTATCTTTCTGTCTGTCTCCAGTCTCTATCTGTCTGTCTGTCTCCATCTGCCTCTGTCTGTCTGTCTTCCTTCCTTTCTGTCTGTCCACCTGTCTGTCTGTCTGTCTGTCTGTCTCTGTCTGTCCACCTGTCTGTCTGTCTGACTGTCTGCCTCTGTCTGTCTTTCTGTCTGTCCACCTGTCTGTCTCTATCTGTCTGTCTGTCTCCATCTGCCTCTGTCTGTCTGTCCACCTGTCTGTCTCCATCTGTCTGTCTCCATCTGTTTTTCTGTCTGTCTGTCCACCTGTTTTTCTGTCTCCATCAGTCTCTATCTGTCTGTCCATCTACCTGTCTGTCTGTCTGTCTGTCTGTCCACTTGTCTGTCTCCATCAATATCTGTCTGTCTGTCCACATGTCTGTCTATCTCCATCTGTCTCTGTCTGTCTGTCTGTCCACCTGTCTCTGTTTGTCTCCATCAGTCTCTATCTGTCTGTCTGTCTCCATCTGTCTGTCTGTCTGTCCACCTGTTTTTCTGTCTCCATCAGTCTCTGTCTGTCTGTCTCCATGTGTCTCTCTGTCCGTCTGTCCACCTGTCTGTCTCCATATGTCTCTGTCTGTCTGTCTGTCTCCATATGTCTCGCTCTCTGTCTGTCCACGGTCTGTCTCCACCTGTCTGTCTGTCTGTCTGTGGTGTGTCATAGGTCAGTGTGTTGGTTAGTTGCAGTGTTAGGATTGGTTTTAACTAATCGCCTCATAAGTGGGTTTCAGAAGTCACTGCCATCAAATGCAGATCGAAGTCAACGTAATTAGCACTTAATTATTCTGACTGCAGTAACGACACTGCAGAGCTGATTAGACAGAATGTCACGGGTTAGTCAGGTCGAGGGGTGAACCGTTTTGCTATCAGTGCAATATGATACGATCGTAATCTGTGAAGAACCTCTGACAAGCATCTCAAACATGAACAGATTTGTAAATCTAGTAATGATTTAGTATCTTAGCATATAATCTCAGGCAGCATGAGTGATGTGTCTTCAGGAGTTTGTGCTGATGTCAAGATTAAGTTCATCTGTGTGTGATTCTCTCCAGCGCCGTCAGGAACCGGATCTCACTGATGCTGTCAGAGGATTGTTTTCTAAGGTTTATATATTACGTCATTATTACGTATTTTCACAAGGTGTCTGGAATCCAGGGACACAAAACCAGCACTGTCAGCATTAAACTGCTCTGTGAACGATTCTATTTATTTCAGAAATTTTTTTTTTTTTTTTTTTTTTTTTTTGCAGTTGTTTCTGCTAAAAACTGTATTACATAGACAGCAATTGACAAAAAAAAAAACCCAGTTAAGTGTTTCCATCAGGTGATCTCTGCAATTCATTCAGAGCTCTGGAGAACTGCTGCCTCACTCCCCGCTGTTTGATTTCTCCAGAGAGAAACATCCGAGAAAAAGTCGAGACTTCCGTGAAAACATCTGAGCTGATTTGAAAGAAAAAACCTTTAGTGGATTCATCAACCTGTAAAATGTGGATCATTTGATTATTAGCAGGACATCAGTCATGGGTTAGTTAACATGCTGGAACTAAATTATTGTTAATGAATCTCTAATCAACTACATAATAGACACCATTAGAATGACATCAAGTGAGCGAGTCAATAGTGATTCAGTGTTTCATTTGTTGAGCTTCAGTAAAGAACCGTATTATCATTCAATTTGATCCATGGTCAGACACGTAGTCTCACAGGACGCAAGATGTTTTTTCTATGTGTGGTGTGTGTGTGTGTGTGTTTTTTTAGAACGAGAGAGTGTGTGAGATTTGTGTGTGTGTGTGTTAGAGGGAGGAGAGTGTGTTTGTGAGATTGTGTTGTGTTGTGTTAGAGAGAGAGATGAGAGTGTGATGAGAGTGTGTTTGTGTGTTAGCCGAGAATGAGAGTGTGTTTGTGAGATTGTGTGTGTGTGTAGTTAGAGAGGGAGAGAGAGAGATTGTGTGTTTTAGAGAGAGAGATAGAGAGTGTGTGTGTGTGTGTGTGTGTGTGTGTGTAGAGACGGAGCGAGAGTGTGTGTGTGTGGTTAGAGAACAGAGTTTGTGTGAGATTGTGTGTGTGGTTGTGTGTCTGTGTGATCTCAGCACTTGAGTGTCAGACTCTCTGTCATGAGAAAAAACAGTTCAGTCTGTAAACCACCTGTTTTTTCTCATCAGTTCATTGGGAGAGAGAACAGGCAACTCACTGGATCCCGCGCTAGTGTACGAGACTATGAGGGATGCACAAGGCGTTTCTCACATCAGAAGAAGGACACTCTTCAGATGCTCATCTGATAAGGTTTTAGCTCATATTTCATATTGATCTTCATTTCACTCATTATGCTCTCAATCTATCAGGGAATCACGACACGCCGGCACACGAGTGTATTATACATTCATAATAACAATACGTGGGATTCTCCCAGTGTTATATGATGAGGCGGATGGGCTGTGAGAGTCTTCCAGTGTTGAGAAGATCTTCAGAGGTGTGCTGGAGATCTGCAGAGGGGAACATGAAAGCAGACGGAATCTGTTGCACATTAAAGACTCTGATACTTATCAGTTTCTGTAAGTAGAGCATCAGTTTTCTGTTTACGCTTGCACATTTACACTAACATATTAACGAGAAGCAATTCCATCAGGTCCTCATCCACGTCATGACAGATTTAATCACTGGAAAACAAACAGGAATTTTCAAAGATCTCTAAACTGGTGTAGAAACATTTTTACTTAGAAAATGACAAAGAAGACTCAGGAGTTTCTTTATTAACTCCGAATTTTACCAAACGGTTAAAAAAAAGGTTACCTAAATGACAAAAAATGTTAACTAAATAAAATAGATTATTTAAAGCATGTTGTATTTCAGGTAGTTGACAAGGCAAACACATCTATTTCTCATGTCTATTAAAAAAATACTTAAAACTTTAAAAAGTAAAGCAGAAAATATAAAAAAAAAAAACAATTCAAAACTAATTCAAAATATTAAACAGTAGTGTATGTGAGAGAGAGAGAGTGGGTGTGTGTGTGTGTGTGTTTAGAGAGAGAGAGAGAGTGTGTGTGTGGCGTGTGTGTTGTATGTATATATAGATATATAAGTAGCATATAGAATATTATCAACATTAAAGTTTTGATATCTTCTTTCTGGTGTTTTTGTCCTCTGATCCATGTAGCTCTGTGACCCTGGAATCTGTAAACATAAAGGAAGATGGTTGTTCAAATGAAAACATAATTGAACAAAGGAGTCGACATCGTCTGCACGCCCCACTCAGAGCCGCAGGCGAGACGCCTTGGGTTAGCCTGATAATTATCCGTTACCTTCTCCACCTGCCTTCAGCCTCATAACGGACTGATTATCAGTCATCAATGGAATATGTTCATCGATCCCACCGCAGAGTGTATTGCTCAGGTGTTTTGTATAAGGAAATTCCTGAGAAATAAAACTGACCTGAATAAAATCAACAGTAGTCCTGCAGCAAGGTCTAAAATGAACTCCAATCTAAAACCCAGAAAACCAGTTGTTACCCTTAAAATTAAAACGAAAGGAACTAAAAGAGACCCAAAACATTCATTAAAAAACCTTTTTTCGCGCTTTAGCATGGCATGCCATTTCTCATCTTCGTCATAGTGTAAACTTGGATGTACAAACACTAAATAAAATGAAAAAAAAAACTGAAAAAAATATCTAAAAAATCAATAAAGTTGAAGAAAACCAGAGCAAAATAACTACACCTAACTAAAAATTGAAATGAAAAATACAAAACTACTTTAACATACAATATTAAATATTAAAATTAAAACTATACTAAAATAGCCTATATTAAACATATTTGATGACTAAAAGATGACTGAGAAATGTTTGAGTTTCATATTGAGATCTCTGTCCTGAAGGAGGGTGTTTTTCATCTCTGTCCCTTGAGAAAACAAATTGACAACCTACTAAAGAGATCTCATGTGTGTTTCTCATGATGTTTAGAACAACATTAACGCAGATGTTTGTGAGATGGCTGCATGGCGCTCTGCTGTCATGTTGGATATTCACTAAGTGTGCATGTAATTCATCAAGACAGTGTTTTGGTTAAGCGAGTATTTTTTCGTGTTCAGTGCTTCATGGAAATGCTCTATGGTGGAGCTCTTAAAGGAGTGCGTCGTCTCGCTTCGCGGGTTGTTTGATGATCTGATGGGGTTTCTAGGGGTTGCGACTAATCGTGTGTGTTATCTGATGTGGAAGGATGAATACTGATGAGCCTCCTTTCACTAATCAGCCACCAGCAATCAAACGTCAATCACGTTCACCGGTGCAAGCACTGTGCAAATTAAAGAGCCGTTTGAAGATCACATTCAGGAGTCTGGAGCTCCGTATATAGTTTTTAAGACGTAGAGGAGCATTGCACCAGCACAGTGACAACAACAGCAAAAACACATCTGCACCTGCAAATGAGCAATGCAACAAAAACACAGCCCATTCCAGAATCCAGCAGCAGTGTTCTCCACAGCGTTCTCAGGCACTTAAATCACAAACACTCACAAGTGTTTCTGGAGAAAACAGCCTCGTCAAACAGAGGGACGAAAACCAAACTACCAGAAGTACCTCCAACATATCAGCAGCAAATTTAGACTTGGGTGATGTGGACGGTTTGATTTATCTTACAGAAGGCTTTACACAAAGTATATTGTTTTCAAAGCAGTCTCACAAAGAAAATACCTACAGCACTAAGATCTTCAATTACACACATTATTCAGAATGTACGTCAGACCTTTTATTGCTGTAAATCCTTATTTAAATTAAAATTCACCATCAATATTTCACCCGTTAACTTACACAGCCTCGCAAACTTAAAAAACAAAAAATAAACTTGTTGCAAAAAAATAAAATAAATACAAATCATGACCTAATTTGATGATGCTGAGTTCAAAAAATTTATAAACAATGTTCCATCACAGTGTTTTTTTTTCTCAAAAATAATAAGAACATTTTACATGTATAGCTTTAAATAACAGGTCAAATGGCAAACGCTTGCACAAAAATAAATATACCAAAATGTATAATTTAAATTGTAATCTGCCAGAGGAGTAGAAAAGTGGAAATCAGAATTAGGCATAAGATTAATTCTTCAGTCATTCGATTGTTTGGTGAAAAATGGTTTGTTGATCTGGTTTTTTTAGTATCAGACAGGAGATCATGTTTGTGTGGGTCTTTTCTGCTGCTTAAGGGGAGACATGTGATGACTTCTTCAACACACACAATGCTTGTCACAAAACAGAAATGCTACTTCTGAATGCATCATTATTTTAGTGGAGGAAAGGTGGTGACATTGCTCACGATTTATGTGGCATCCAACACCCAAAACGAGTTAAAAAAACAAGTAGTAGGATTTCATTCGGCCGATATAACTGCAGAGAAATTTTAATCCCCGAAAGAAAGGGGAACTGAACGCATCTTTTATTCTTTAACACCGATGACTCGTTCACAGTAAGAGCAGTGAGCCACGAATCAAGAGTCAACGTGAATCAATGTTGAAGATGTATTTCAAATAAACAAAGTGGAACAGCTTAAAAAGGTGAACACATTGACTCGTTTCAAGGATCACGTTTTTTCAGGCTTCAATCTAATAAACAAGAACTCGTGCTCATGAAGTGTGGTGTCGCGAGTCCTGGAGAACTTTATAATTGTGCAGTCAACAACAAATCAAGAGATCTGTGTCCACTATTTTGGCTGTTTGGGCGTTTCACGCAGATAGGACGGGAGAGCTTGTTCCTGTCTGATGGGGATAAATAAGGGGTTGGAAACCAATAGCGGATGTGGTTATTGTCAAATCAGAGCGTGTCTAAAATAAAGCTTGATCCTGAGTGGCCTCTGGGTCACGTCTCAGTGTTGTATTGATGTGATGGCATGTATACTTCACATCCTTTCACAGGTGCTTTAGATTCCTGTCTTGCTGCACGTTCAGCCGCACAGACGAACACTATTTGGTAAGGGTTGCAAAGTGGATTTTACAGTTTTTTGCATTGCTTACAAAGCGTTTACCAATAAATTAAAAGTACTTTTTCTAAACTCTTACACACGGCAAACACAAACTTACATCACACAATTAGCACAAATAGTTTCATTTTCTGGGCCAAAACCACATTTTTGTTAAATAAATACAAACCTCTACATTTCAAAATGCTGAATACCTTTTTCTACATATACTAAACTCTATCAAAACACCCGTGAACACAATTCACAATCGAGTTCATTCGGACAAAAACATTAGCCACTATCTTTTCTTCCAATAGGAACATATAATCAGTCATTCGCACAGTGACTGTTCAAAATACTAACCAGCTGATGGCTTTTAAAAAAAAACAAAACTGCATTACTTTCTTCTACATGTTTGGGACATTACATGCTTTCAGTTCTACCTGCATATAGACAACTCATAACCATCCCATTGTTTTGTTTTTTTATTTAGTTACCTTCAACCTTGAAAACCCATTTTACATTTTTTTTTTAAGTGTTGAATGGGTATCATTCTTGCCAAAATACTATCTAAAATGAACGATGTTCATTACTTTATAGAATGCAACAATAGAAAAAACAATAGCGTCATCTATGTAGATAATTCAACTGGTGAACCTTGATTGAAGTTGCTCTACGGTGGATGAGGAGCGGGATGTGGATGGTAGCTTGACTGCCCAGTGATCAAACAAAAATGACAACATTACATGACCTTTGCGTTTACTATGCAAGCTTTGTTTCCATCCACAGGATAAAAAGATAAAACAGTAATTTGTGAACTTTTTATTCTCACCATTTGGGATTCTATTCTTGGAATTGCAAGTTTATATCTTGCAATTCAGACTTTTATCAGAATGGTGAGATAAATCCAACTGCAAGAAAGAGCAAGAGAGAAGAGAGGAAAGAAGAGAAATCAAATGTCAGAACTGTGAGATGAAAAAACAGGTCCACAATTACCCCCTCTACACCTTTTATATTCCACAGAAATAAGCTTTCATAGGTTTTCCACATGTGAACGAGGGAGAAAAAACAAAAAAAATGCCACGAGTCCAGCACACATTTCTTACCTTCTATATTCTCCAGATTACCTAATCTTTTCCTTCTGATCTAACTAATCCTCTTCCTCTCCCAGGCATTTATTTTCTCTCTCTCTGATTCTGGTTGTTGTTCTAGCATCCACCCACAACCAGTTCAAAGACGGTCTTTTTTTACTCTATGTTGCCTGTACATATTGAAAGAGCAATCAACCACCTGACTATTCCTCCAACTGAGACTGGGATCAGCTATTTCTAAATATTTTAGTGATCTGGTTAATATTAAAAATTGTCCGGGTGCAAAATGTCAGCCAGAACCAGCTTGAGTTGACATCTGGTGTGTATTCACAGATGCTGCTGAAAGTCCACGTGCCAGTCAAACATCAAATCAAATCGTGTTTTGTTACTGCGAGGTCGAAGAATTTCCTGACCATCATGAGGCTTGTGATTCATAACAACACGGCTTCAAAAATTCATATTATTCCAACCAGCTTTACCTTTCAGACCCGGAAACCCGTCCATAGACCTGAGAACAGTGTTTCTGTACGAGCACGATGATCAGAAGAGCTTGATTGATGAATGACTGCTGAATTTGTTCTATCGATACATTGATAAAGGGTTGTCTGCTGCCGTGAGTGTGCGCGTGTGTGTCTGTGTGTGTGTGGGTGTGGTGTGTGGCGCCGCGTGGGTCTGTGTGTGTGTGTGTGTGTGTGTGCGCGCGTGTGTGTGTGTGTGTGTGTGTGAGGTGCTGTTCGTTGGTTTGTTTGAATTCAATCTATATGTCTATTCCATCCAGCATCCTCCATAGATACAGATATTTCTCTTTTAGTATGTATTGTGCTTCAATAAAACCAGCAGAAGATTGTGTCTTTGCTCTTCTTAAAGGTCAGGATCAGCAGGTTTTGATATGTCAGATATGATTTCTGCGCTGACGGAGTTTTGTGTTTGTTTGCACAGTAGAGCTGCAGCATCTGCTCACAGACGTCTGGGATTCTCCCATCATGCACCTCACTCAGAAACACTACTCTGCTGACCAATTATGAAATACAAAAAAAGCTATGATTTTTCCTGATGATATTTCACTGCTTGATTCAAAGGTCTTGGTGCATGTTAATTTAATCAGCCACCTTCAGTTTAGTTTTTAGTTGTTATCGCTACTCGTGGCTGGCTACTTCGTGGAATGAAAAAGATTTGGCTCGAGGTTCAATTACATTTTAGACCCAAATGAAGCATGTCTCATAACAAGCTATAAGGCTGGTGAGGAAAGACACTTATGAGATCATCACACGAGCCTGATCTGCCAAAGCGCAGCTTGATGCACGAGAGATTATATTCTGTGCAAATGCTCTGTTGAGGAGAAGTTCGTTGTATTTTAATTAGTGAGGACTGTTAATACTATTTCTCTTTCAATCCAGAACAGTGGATTTAGGGGAAGGGGGGACAAAAGTTTGGCATAAACGGTTAGAGTGTTGGACTGCAATCCAAGGGTTGTGGGGTTTGAGTCTTGGGCCGGCACACCACGACTGAGGGCCCTTAAGCACAGACATGAACCCCCAACTGCTCCCCGGGCGCCGCAGCATAAATGATACCACTGCT
Source organism: Cyprinus carpio (assembly GCF_018340385.1). NCBI lineage: Eukaryota > Metazoa > Chordata > Actinopteri > Cypriniformes > Cyprinidae > Cyprinus > Cyprinus carpio. Next base: position 24,798,154 of record NC_056608.1, read on the forward strand.
CATGGGTGTGTGTTCACGGGTGTGTGTGCACTTTGGATGGGTTAAAAGCAGAGCACGAATTCGAGTATGGGTTCACCATTCTGACTGTATGTCACGTCACTTTTTTTTTAGAGCCTCATTTAGCTGGACACTGCTGATTCCGGCAGACGGTCAGTGGACGGAGCATGAGTGTGTCCGGTGAGATTCAGTGCATTCACAGTAGAGAATATTTACACCAGTTCTTAAGGAGCTGTAGATGTTTGCTTTACCGCATCAATCAAATTCATCAACCATAACGTTCAAGAGTAGTGTCATTATGGTGTATCAGATGAAAGGTGTGTGTGTGTGTGTGTGTGGTGTGTGGATTCAGCTTCCTTGGTTTAATACCCTAATTCCCAATGCACAGACTGTCACTATGACAACCTGAGAGAGACGACTGACTGCAGGAAAACACACACACAACCACACGTTGGTTTTGATGGTTTATGGGTCTCTCTATAGGCGTTTATGGTTTTTATTACTGTACAAACTGTATTTGCTATCACCCTACACCTAAACCTACCCCTCACAGAAAACTTTCTGCAATTTTAGATTTTTCAAAAAAGTCACCCCGAATGATTATAAGCCTTTTGAAAATACGGGGGACACACAAAATGTCATTATAAATCACCTTCTCGCTGTAATACCTGTTGTCATACCCCTGTCTCAAAACCACATAAACATGCCACACACACAACACGCACACACACACACGGGACACACACACAATTTCTATCGCCCTACACCAACCCTACACCTAACTCTACACCTTACAGGAAACTCTGTTGCATTTTTACTTTCTCAAAAAAAAACTCATTCTGTATGGTTTATACGCGCGTTTTGAAAAATGGGGACATGGGTTATATGTCCTCATAAGTCACCCTCTCCTTGTAATACCTGTGACATACCCATGACATTATACAAAGTTGTGTCCTGATATGTCACAAAAACAAACACAACACACACACACACACACACACACACACACACACACAAACACACGGAGCAAATAGCCAACAACAGGAATTATAACATAAAAAAAAAGCAAGAAATACAAAAATAAAAAGCCAAACAAGCATATATATATAAACAACCATGTTTTAAATTTCCATTCATAATTGTTCCAGGTAACACAGTTTACTCGTGTAACTGTAAGCGTTCACTAGCATCTTGACGTAACGGGGTGTGTTTATGTTGACCAGACTCAGACGCGTGTTGAATATGTTCGTGTGATTGTACAGGTGTGGACATGTAAATCATGACAGCAGCTGTGGCTTTAATTCAGGTGCAGTGATCCGATTGGCTGGATGCAGGAGCGCAATGAGCCGATTGGCTGGCTCTCAGACGCGGCTGATGGCCGTTTCCCAGAATGCTTCAGTTAGAGCGCTTGCCCGTGACTCGACTTCTGCTAATGATCCCTGGATTCTGGATGAGAGCTCGACAGACAGAGACGTCTGCTGTCGCTCCTGACAGCTTCATGACACCTGCCACAACGGCTGGACCTGCTGCTGTCGACACAGAGAACACACACACACACGTATGACACGTATAAGGACCACAATGGAAATAAGCCTATGGGCTTTTTGTGTTTTTATCCTTTTGAACACTTTGTGTTGATTGTTGTTGTTCAATAAAGTATTCAATCAATCACGTGGAACGAGCTGTTCTTTCTAGTGAATAATATAAACTCCCCTTTCACTCAGCGTCTGTGAAGTGGAGAGCAGAAACGCTGCACAACGTCCTCCATCCCTGTTTAGACAATCATCCACAGACTGGTTTTGGGCGCAGGAAGGGACACTTTTACTGCTTTATAAAGTAAGCAGCACTGCACAACATTCCATTCGCCGCCCAACTAGGACCCGAAGTAGATTAATATCACATGTGCTTTTCAAAACTGTATGCGACAACAGCGGGAAACTCTGTATAGTCATGCAGTGTGTGCATGTCAAAAGAGTAAATCCGATCAGAAGCTTGTGACATATAAACACACACATCAACCGGATCACTTTATTTAGCATTCATGTAAACACTACGTTCAGATTCGTCAACCAGAATGAATTCAATCCGATGGAAGCAAAAAGTGTCCATGGAAACGTGCCTAATGATTTATACATGTTACTCCTAAAATCATGGTGAAAATGTGTTAGTGTTCTGTCTGGTTGATAAAAAACAGAAATCCAAACTCCCCTCTATAAAAACATTTACCACTAATTTGATGACAAAAATTTTGTGAATCTGGCTTTATCCAATGTTCAGATTTATGTTCTGGAAATGTAGGCATTTTAGTGTATATTTGATTAGATAATGTCTCATTTGCATTTTTAAAGATGACATTTAAGAAAGCTTGTAATACAAAACCGTTGTCTTAATATTCTGTGATTATTCACCATGGGAAGTATGGAGAGATACTGATAACATTCATTATTCACCTGCTTGTTGTTTTGCCTGTATTGAAGAGAAGTGTCGAATCAGTCAAACATTGATTCTGTAGATCAGGGAGTCAGTAGACATGAAGTGTAATACTGTGAATTCATCTTCCTGTCATTCCAGTTCCACTTCAGATCAGATTCACACTGAATTACTGAGGGACGAGGTGACTTGACTTCCTGTGCTAATCTACATAATGTCACAAAAACCATCACTCACGCATAAACTGCACTGAACCCAGAGTGTTTCAGCCAGTCACACTGATTCTGTCATGATGGTGGTGAGCTTCAGTCATTGAGTTTCCATTGAGACGTGACTGAAACAGAAACTCTGTATGGAAATGATCATTCTGGCACCATTTACTCTCATGTCCTTAAAACCTGTTGACTTTATTTCTTCTGTGGAACACAGGAGATATTTTAAAGAACCAAACAATTTCAAACCCCATTGACAACAAAAATCACTGAGACATTTCTCAATCCATCCTCTGTGATGTTGCACAGAAGACAGAAAGTCAAGCAGCTTTGGAAGGCCGAGAGTTAAAGCTGTTGACTGGTCATCTCTAGTGCTGCTGCATGTGATGAACGACATGATGAATCACTTCACTGTTCATTACACCCAAGTGACCAACTTTAATTAAACTGTCTCTGACTTCATTACCACACACACACACACACCCACACACACTCACTCTAGCTGAAGAACTCGTGAGACACACAGACACACACACACACACACACACACACACCCACACACACTCACTCTAGCTGAAGAACTCGTGAGATACACACACACACACACTAAGATGAATACAAAACCTGTGTGTGTGTGCGAGAGTGGGTGTGTGTGTGTGTGTGCGCTGTCAGGATCATCCAGGGTTATTATAGTTAAACTTAACACAAAAATGAAAACCATTCAAAAAAAATTGTTACTTGAAATGAAATCATTGTCTCCCAAATAATAATTAAAAATATAAAAAGTAAAATTAAAACCACACACAAAATTACTAAAATTGCAATTAAAATTTAAAATATAAAAATACAAACTGATCTGAAATATGAATATAAACATTAATAGTATCTAAAATAACCCTTCAGATCACACAAGATAAACTGTATTTCCACAGTGACTCTCCGAACAGATTTACTTCTCGTTGTTGTTGTTGTTGTTAGGGCTGCCACTTCATTCATCATTTTAATCATTCATTATTTTCAATTCCACACATGCATCAATATTAGCTGTAAGAATCCTCCAAATGAAGATCTCCAATGAGATTATTGTATCAGATGCATAGATGGACTGACAGTTTTAGTGTGTGTGTGTGTGTGTGTGTGTGTGGTGTGTGTCTGTGTTTCTGGTGTGTGGTCAGGGTGTTTGGGTGGTGTGTGTCTCAGGGGGGGTGGTGTGTGGTTGTGAGCGCAGTCGTTTTTATCACAGCGTGTATAAATAGAGTGGTTCAATGAATCTTCTTTATGTGTCGTATAAAGCTCGTCTCTGAGCTTCAGCGCCCAAACTCTCTTCAGGTCCACGGTTAATCAAATATTTGCTCAGTTCTTCATCCGCGTTTGTGTTCTCAGTAAATCCATCTGTCTGTTATTCATCAGTCAGTCTCCTGAGCGTCGATTCCTGACACCTGTTAGCAGAACATGCCGAACACACACAGCACCGCTGAGAAACAACGTCACGCTCAGATTGTTTTCAAACAATAGTTGCTGGGCTTTTGCAGAATGAGCAGGCACACACAACATCTCTGTAGTTTTTTTTCAGCATCAGACGTCATTATCACATCATGCTTGACTGAATTCTGGCCTCGAAATGGGATTACTGTTTATTTTTTCAGCTGCTTACCACCACAGTTTCAAACCAAAACTTACACACTAACACAAATCCAAGGAATTGGCAACCCCAAAATGGCAAAAAGGCTCTCTCATCTCTCACACAACGAAGCGCTGTCACTTCCAAGAATATCGACAAACACAAATCTCAAAAGCAAACATTTTGCAAACACCTTTACCATAATATTAATTCCTGTTAGATGTGTGTGTGTTACATAGAGAACTGTGTGTTGTGTTTTCAAAAAGTGTTTTAATGAAACTGAAAACTGATTCAAATTCTGAGAATTAGTGTCGGGGTTTTGTAGTTCCTGCTGTTTGTTGAAGTTACAGCTTTCATTCCCAACCTTGGTTACAAGGAAAGATTCCTGGGTGTCAGCAACTGAGAGCAAACTGTGATTCTCACGTGATTGGCCGCTTCATCATTTCAATCAGACAGTCTCTTCCTGTCTCTCTCCTCTCTCCTGTGTGTTTTTTTGCTGATCTCATCATATCATCATGTAAGCTGGACAATTTTTCTGATTTGATCTGGATCATGTTAATGTGATATCCACCTCGCAGAAATCCTAAAATAGTGTCCTCCCTTAGTGTGTGGATGTAAGACAGGGCGTTGTGTTGTGAACAGTGCTGGTTTCCTCTCCTGTTTCCTGAGATAAATGTAGGGAATACTGGGAGATGAAAGACTGACTGGTGGATGAACTCTTTGGCATGAATGCGTCTATAAAATATGAATAGAATACAGAACAAATCCAATATTGCTTAAATATTTTTTCAAAAAAATAGGCCTATTTCTGTATGTATATTTTCTACCTATATGACTTATGGCCCATTTATTGGATATTTGTGAAAATATATATACAGTAAATGTAGCTACTGTAAGAGTGGAATCATATTTTTTTCTTGCCCACGTTAACTACATTGTAAAATATCTTTAGGATAAATGCCGGTTTGCAAACTAAAATGGATGTTTTTACTTTGAAAAATTAAATTTAATTGGAGTTTTACTGTTTCTAGTGTATATTCTGTACATATTTAAAATATATTATGAGCAGAACAATCTTTTAGTAAATCACGGTTATTTACCACTTTTCCTTTTTACAGTGCATTTTGAGGAAAAAACTCAACAAAATATTTTTTTGTTATTTTGCAGTATTTTGTAATGGTCACTTTAAAACCGTGACATGACTACAAACTTGACGTTGTTTGGAAAAGTCTGCGTGTAAGATTCTTCAAAATTCAGGAATTTTGTCCATGTATTGGTGAACTCTCTTTAAGATCAGCTGTTTTTTTGTTTGTAGTCACATTTGAAATGTACAGCAGGTTCCGTTTAGTGGCATTGCATCGTGGATGCAGATATCATCCTGTGCTTGTTGCGGCACGTGGTCTGTGACTTCCTCTCAGAGATATTCCATGCATACTGTGGCCGTTATAATGTCAGTTTTTTCACCAATATCTGCACAACTGCAAAGTGATATTTTTTATACAACTCTTCAATAAACATAAAATTGTTTTATTTTAGAAACACATAATTGATACATATTTTGGGGGGGGGGGTTTTTCCACCCCCCCCCCTGTTTTAATCAGTTTTCACAAATGAAAAAGTTCCAATCAAAGCCCACAAGAACTGTTTGTGTGTTTTTCTGATCAACACACCGGGGTGAGTCGTTACTGAAGATCGAGTGAGTGAATGATTCGTGATTCACTCATAAAAGCAGAGCAGTCAGCGTGGTTTCTGATGAATCAGCCATTTTATGACTGGTTGAGGGAAGGGCGGAACGACTCACGTCATTAAGTTCATATTTTAGAGTAGTGCATGTGTTCATTGTTTGAAATCCTTGCTGTATTTCAATATTCATTAAAAAATAGTTAATAGGTCTATGCGAAGCCTTCCTTATATCACACAACCATCCTAACATGCATTAATACTGCACCTATATGTAATAATATAGATTAAATATTTTAACAGCTTTACACACCATATTTTTTTAAAACACACTGATTTTGCTTAATTAAAGTGTTAATTCCAGTGCAATCTGAAGTCCTCATTGTCACCTCACACAGGCATCATTATATGTTTGAACCAAACCCTATGGCGGTTCATAAAAATGCACAAGGGTGGTTTTCTGAAATCTTTCACGTAAGCTCTTTTTTATGCATCCAGCAGGTCATGGTTGGCATTGTGACATTAGTTTTTTTATGACATTTACCATATTGGTTATATGTTCAAGGCCACCATAAATACCAGTATTTTAATATCCCTATATAACTGTTAGAAGGTTTTGGTTAATATTTTGAATTAAATTGTGTTTTTAATGTTTTCAGGTTTGGTGTAATATCTCGTAGTTCTTTTGGTAGGGTTTCTCTTTCTTCATTTTTAGTATTAGTATTTTTTATATGTCTGCCTTGGATTTTGTTTTTTTTGGTTTAAAGTTTGGTTATATTTTAGTACTTCAACGTAAAACCCAAGGCAAACTGTGACCATGGTTGCAATGACAGGAAGCACCACAAATAAAAACCATTTTTTTTAAATGTTTTTTTTACTATGTTTATTTCAGTTCATAGGTTATTATATCCACATGCGTTTTTTTACACGGTTTTAATTTTTAGTTAACAATAATACTACAACAGCATACTTTGCAAATCTACATTACAATTTTACATAAGACCTTTTCGCTCTCGTCACTTATTTTTCCCTGCCTTGATAGTAGGTACTGACCAGCAGTGGAAATACTTTACAGGGAAGTTTCACAAAAACAACACACACAAACACAATAATATATTTTGAAGAGTCCATGGGGTCCAAAATTGTTTTGGTTCCCAACATCCTTCGAAGTAATCTTCGTTTTTTTTTTGACTGAAGAAAGTAAGTCCCTAGAGCTTTGGAGCAATATGATGCAAAGTACCGTAAGTGGATACAGAATGATCATGTATTGATAAAACTGAAGCTTTAAGATTTTACTGGGACGCAGATGTTAATGGTTCTCATAGGCAGGCTTCATGTGCTAGCACGTTTATAGCCAGTTTTCTTGTGAGTTTGTGTTTAAACATGAGCTGCCCAGTGCGTCCTCTTTTCTGGAAGTTTCCTGACAGGTTTGGAGCGTTTCCCGCAGGTTTGGTAGCGCTCTCGTTGATCTGGAGTCGTGGCAGCGGTCAGATGTTATGTTCCAGTGGCACTTCGTTAAGATATACATTGATTAGCATGAGCGGGATCTGGATTTTGATTATGTGCTGTGCTTGACATGATTTGCCCGGACTGCAGGCCGAGAGCAGAAGCTGGACAGATTCATCCATTTATAGAGAGATTTGGGAACCGTTCACCCGCCGGCCCGAGTGTTTTCTCTCAGAATATCACCACATACTGTTTACTGAAGAAGTTTCTGGACCGTAATGGGAATTACGTATCACACTGCGGTTGCTAGGGTGCAGTGCTGGTTAGTAACAGATTACATGTTATCTGGATCACATAACATATTCCAAATATTGATATCAAAGGTATTCAAAATATAGAATGGCCATGTAAATATAATGTAAATAATTTTGCAATCCATGCTTCTGAATTTGTAGTTAGAACATGTGTGAAACAAATAATTATGCGAGTTACTAAATATAGCTGTGAAATACTGTCTTCATCATATCCAGTGAAAAAATATTTTAAACCTGGAAGACTTCGGGAATGTAATGTCAGTTCTGTTTCATGTTTATTAATGTTTGTTCATAAAATGCATTTTTGTCAGCCAGACCCAATTAAAATAAAATATTTACAATATTTCAATAATTTGCCAAGACATTCGTGATGTTCAATATTTTTCTGATAATCGGTTATTGGTGCTTTATGGGAAACAAATTAAACAAAATTTCTGCTTTTTAGTGTTCAAGTGTTATAATTTGATTGTTTTGGTTTAATTTTTTTTAAAGCTTTTATCAACTCACAAACCCACTGCATGCTTACATTAAGCCCAGTTTGAGAAACCCTACTGTAGTGTAATGCTTAATGCATGATATCAAATTATGGAATATGTTTTCTTTTCTTTACTTTTTAAATTAGTATGGTAGATTTAATGGTAAAGTTAGGTAAAAAGTATCAGAATACATACTAAAATGAGTAACCTAGATTCCATTACCACATTTTTTCTCATGCGATCTGTAATCAGAAACAGTAATCTGGTGTTTGAGCTGAATGAGGTGCATTACTGTATAAGGCAGTGTAATGATGTTCAGAGCTGTTTAGCTTCAGGAGGGCATCTGAATGAAATGCTGTTCACTAGAGTTTATCCAGATCTGCTCAGTTCAAACTGGCTGGTTAAGGAAATGTTTGGTTAACAGTTTAATCCTCAGTTTCATCTTGATTTGCACACGAGGGTCACAGTAGTTTAAGATTTCTCTTTCTCCTGTCGTTAGCCTGATGTGAAGGGCAGTTGTTTATTCACTTCATATTCACACATTTCTGTCTGGTCTTAGATGTGCATCCGTCTCTGACTGACTGTTCGTGTGTAAATGGAGTGTAATGTAAGCTAAAGGGTTTGAGCTAGTCTTTGAGCTAAACAGTTGGCGAGTGTGTAGCGGCAGATCAGGTGTTCACGACGTGACAGCAGAACTTGAGCAATCGTCCAAAGCCGCTTCATCTGTCGCAGAACCGAAGCCAATGCGTGCGACCAACCCGTGTTTTCTGTGCATCACCAAAAGCGTGCATTTTTAACGCAGGATTCCCTAAAGCGCTGTTATCTGTTCAGAGGAATAGAAGCAGACAGAACCACAATGTAGAAAAAAACAGGTCCCTTTTTCTACGCTGTCTACAGTTCAGAATCTGCAAAATGTTATTATTTTACCAAAATAAGAGAGTTATATATTTATTTAGTTCATGTTGTTTATTTAGTACTGACCTGAATGAGATATTTCACGTAAAAGATGTTTACATATAGTCCACAAGAGAAGTATAATAGTTAAATTTATATAAAAAAACCCCGCTCAAAGTTTTCATCCCTTGATTCTTAACACTGTGTTGTTATCTGAATGATCCATCCAGCTGTGTTTTATTGTTTAGTGATAGTTGTTCATGAGTCCCCTTGTTTGTCCTGAACAGTTAAAATTGCCTGCTGTTCTTCAGAAAAATCCAGTGACTGTATGAATCTGAAATCCATCTTTTCACAATGAGGACAACTGATGGACTCACAACAGTGACTGTATGAATCTGAAATCCATCTTTTCACAATGAGGACAACTGATGGACTCATATACAACTATCACAGAAGCTTCAAACACTCACTGATGCTCCAGAAGGGAAACACCATGCATTAAATAAGTTAGGCGTGAAAACTTTTGAACAGAATGGAGATGTGTACATTTTTCTTATTTTGGCTTAATATCATATTTTCTTTTCATTTAATACTGCTCTTCAGAAGCTACAGAAGATACTTACATGTTTCCCAGAAGACAAAATAAGTTCATTTTACCCTGATCTTCAAAATCAAAAAGTCTTCACCCCAGGTGCTGCACTAATGCTATACGATTCAATGCGTTTATTCTAGATTATACAAACGAATTATTCTTTAAATAATTGTTAAATAATTGAACATTTTATAATTGATAAATTAAATAATATTTCTGACTAAACTGACTAAAGCCACAGTACGTAATGACATCACCTTGCAGGAAATGACATCATTTTGGAGGGAAATCAACACCACAGATATCAGTAGTATCAATGGACCTGATGAATTCTGGGATGTTTTGTGCTGTTGATCAGTGAAAATGGACTTGAAGTTGATGGTTTCATGTAAGTAAACTCTCAATCACTCACTGTGATCAATTTAGCTCTTTAGTAACATCATGTTTATGTTTCTGTCATTGCATAAATAATCAAGTTATGATTAAGTCTGAGATGCTTTTCATATAAATACTTAAGCACAGATTTATTTGTAATGATTGCAGAGATTGCAAGGTTTCACATGACAGCAAAGACTAATGAATAAATGCTGGCTTTACTCAAATTTAAAGTAACGTAATCTAACAACACACATTGAAGCAAATTAACATACTAAAAACTCCAATCAAACCTGCGTGTACAAAGCCAATAGGATGGCTGTGATTGAATAGAATTTTTAGCTGTCCAGCACTTAAACTAGTGTTATCAAAGACATCAAATCAACATCCAAAGATATTCCAAAGGGCTTTGTGGGATCTGTGGAACATTTAATCTGAATGATGGGATGGAATGTGGTTAAAATGGGCAGAATGTGATTTTGATTGCTTGACAACATGTCACTGCCTTCTTTGGTGCCGTCTCTGATTCAGAGGTTCAGCTGCAAAACAAAACCCACATTGAATCTAGGAGTTTTTCTGATCTGTGTCAGTTTCTGTAAGCAAACAGAGGAACTTGTGGAGAGTCAAGAGCTGAGAGTGAAGATGTAAATTTTTATTCTTCGGCCTTCAGCTGATGATTAACATTAATATCATCAGCTCTGTAATCATAATGTAACATGTCTTTAGTTAACCAAGCATTTATCTCAGAAGACTGAGAAACGATGCAAAACACCATTAGCTGATTTAATGATGTTCAGAGAGATGTGTAGAAAAATGAAAGCTGAATTGAAAAAATCTTTCATGTTCCATTGTAATGCCTTCAATTTGATAAATGAACCTCATGAGGCGGAGAAGTATCTTTCTCGGTCTGTTTTAATAATCATCAGTGATTTCAGCAGTGAAATCATCAGCTATCCTTCAGTGATGTTCTCATGTGGCTTTGGAAGTGTTTGATAGCAAGGCCGGCTTTTATTTGTTAAATGTATGTGTGTGAGATGATCTGAATTCAGATCCTGCTCTGTAAGTTCTCTCATGTTTTCTTTTTATTCTCGCTTCTTCATTGTTTCTTTCATCTTTGTGCAGGTTCTGCTTGTTTTAACTCTGAACCTGTATGAAATGTCTGTGATTGAATTCACTGAACCCCAGAACAAAAGAATCCTTGGACTGAATAAAAGAGGCTTTCTTATCATCAGATCTGCAGCTATCCCGTCTTATCTGCACACATTTGTTATATTTAATAACTGTTTTAATGCGGAGTCATTATTTTTTCAAAATGTAAATGCATTATTTTCTTAAACTCAGTGAACTCCTGAAATGCAAATGAGTTCAGGGTGCTGGAGTGATCTGCAGCTTGACGCAGGTCGGTAGCCCCAGCCATTTTAGTGCCCTAAGCACAAATGCTTGCCATGCCCCCTCTCCCCTCCTCCCCTCCCTCCCCAACCAACCACCCACCCACCAAACCAAAGAAATAACTACCCATTCAGAATTTCTTAGTTGTGGTTCTCTTTACTTTAAAAATAACTGCTGCAAATGAATAATAGGAACTGAACAATGTAAGCACAGAAAGCTAAAAGTGCAAAAAAGTTTAGTGCAAATAACAGTATAAGTGTGTAGAATTTTATGAAGTATGAATTTTAAAGTGTACATTTTAAACTGCAAATAACCATGCATAACTGCACAGTAGAAAGGTACTCAACAGAGGGACTACATCTCTCTCTATAAGAGAGACCATTCTGCTATTCTATAGAACTATATTAAACATTTTCTTTACTCACCATCAGCTGTCAGAGGGTCTCTACAGAGGCACACTTACATTTCCCTAGCTGCAAAATCAGCTATCAGGTCATCATATATGACAGTTTCTGAGACCACGTCCCCCAGTGATGCTGATGACTTGGCCAGACCACTTAAACGCTCCTGCCCCACTGATGTGAAGCGAGGCAACGCGTTTTGATGAGTTTGAGCTTTGAAAAGCTTCGAAGCTCAGCAGAAGGCAACTGTGACAGGGAGAGTCAGTGCACACTTAAGAGCAATCCACAGATTGGGACAGGCCTCTTGGAAGCTTCGATTGGCATAGTAGAAATGTCAGCATTTCTGCAGGCAGATGTCTGTGGTGAAAGCTGCTGAGGAAGGTTGATGATTTCCTGTATCATCTCAGGTCCATCAATGTCAGCCAGTCCCTTATCCGTCATTGTCTTGTGTACTTCATTGCAGTGTCTCTCTTCAAGTCCTCCTTGGACATTCCGTTCACTTTGCTGAAGTCAAGCAGCACTCCATATTTTTTCTTTGACTTGATTCATGGTCTCAAACCTCTCCTGTAGTGACATTAAAGCAGGCGCCCACAACACAATTGAAAATGTGACTTCAAAAAGCTTTTTAAGGGCATCATTGAAGGGGCTCATCAACAGCTTCGTATGCAAAGTGCCTTTTGTGCTCCTGAGCCTTTTCTCCTTAAGCTCTGTTTCTATATTCAGGGTCTCACAGAGTTCCTTGGCAGTTGACACAGCCTCATCAAACCCAGATTGTCTGTATTTGGAGAGGTTGATTTTGGTACTGTCAATGAGCCTGACAGCAATATCAAGCTGCATGGAACTGGATTGCAGTAGCCTTGTTCACCTGGTTTGTAATGGTAAGTAGTTCCTGGCACAACAGAGCAAATCACAAAAACAAAGCGAAATGAGGCGACTTCACTCAGCAAGAGCTTGAGCCTCCACTTTGCCACACTGGATCATTAACAGCCTCCCTTGCCTCCAAGGAGAGCATCTCTCACTTCCTTTACTTGATTTCGATGTGCTGTTACACTCTGAAGCCTACTCTCCCATCTAACGTCACTCCAAGATTTCAGAGTGAGTTTAACATGTTTTGTTAACATGGACCATCAAGGGTGGCAACGAGAAGAAAAATGAACAGCTCTCTGCAAATACCCAAAGTAGCCAGTGGCATCTTGTGAGGACTTGGCAGCATCAGCTATGACAAGATTCATAGGGTGAGCTCCACAAGGGACAAACAATGCTCTTGGGTTCATTCTGTAGCAGTCAGCCTGAACACCTTGCTTCTTTTCCTCTCATGTTGGCTCCATTGTCATAGGCCTGTCTCGACAATTTTCAAAAAGGAATGCCAAGCTCCTTCAATTTATCAAGGACAACATTGGACAGGTTAAGGCCAGTAGTTGGTTCCCACATCAATATATATCCCAGAAAGAGGTATTCTTTAATGTCTGGTTGCAGTTGGGAAACGGGCAATGCGCACTATGAGCTGACATCTGTTCCCTGTGACTCACGTCTGGAGTACAGTCAAGAATGATAGAGAAATATTTGGCCAAATGGATTGTCTCACCACTGGTGTGAACAGGTCAATCTCTGAAGAGATGATCAGAATTAGTTGGTTTTTATCTGATGGCTGAGGTAATGTGGTGGATGGAACCGTCAGCCTTATTCTGGCCAAATGATTTTCCATTACAGGCTCATATGTTGCCATTAAAGGACCTTCCTTCAAGAAGTTGCCATTGTCCTAGCTCATAAAGGCGGTCAGAAAGAGCCTCTAAAAAGACAAATTTCTTGAGGCCAGTGAGAGAGTGATTGACAGTAATTGCTGCTTTCAGAATCTCGCCTCGCAACCTTTTCCCCTTTCTGCCTCCAGTAGTTTCAACCTCACCTGCTGATGTTCATTGCCATGCAAACCTTCTTTAGCCGTGTGTCCAGTTCTGGTCCACTTTGAGCATGCACTGTGTGTGATCTTGGCTTACCACTCATGACCTCTCAAACTGGTGTTGCAATAATTAGACCCAATCACTGGCTGACCTCTGCAGTCAGCTTTATATCTTTTGTGCTAAAAGCTTGCATGCAAAGGCAGACTCACAGCTTACACGAAACATTCTGTGGAGAGTACACTACCCAGCTCCTGTGCACCTTTTCTCCATTAGGAAGAACTTTGAACTGGAGGCTAGTATGAAATGCTCTTCCATCCTGTCCCTTAGGGAAATTAAAATCAGAGCTGACTTTAAAAGGCCCTCTCCGCACAATTTCCACACGATCAGCATCTAGAATGTGAGCTGACCATAGAGCAGGATCAGTTGGAGGGGGCACATATGGCTCTGCAGTATCACTTGGCCCCTCAGATGGCCCCTCAGTGACAGGACTCATCTTTCAGCCTTGGCCAGCTGGATGCGGTTGTGTGTGCTGGGACTTGTCAAGCGTTTATCAACTATCTCGGCTGGAGGTGCTGTTGCAGAGTCTGATCTGGTTGGTGGCTGGTGTTGTTGGCTACAACTGCTGGTTGATGGTTCTTCCTCCTGGCCTTGAGTTGCACTCTGTGCATGTATTTTAATCGTGACCCTGCATTCAGAAATACAAGACAAAATATTCAGGGATTCTACTGAAATGCATTTTTGATTGAACCATCAACCATCACACAAAAATATTGCACACATTAGTCTTTTATATAGGCCTCTGTGTCACTGAAACATTTAAAATTTCCGAAAAGTCCTCTATTTTTTTACCTTTAAACCATGAGGTAAATTCATGAGGCACAATACAATAATTCTGTACATAATTTGGTAGGCAGCTGAAGGAAAGATTATCACGGCGACCCTGCAAGCGGCTTGAGCTGAAGCGGTCTGAAAAACCGCTAACAGTCTGGGGAGCCCTTGGCCGACCATTTCCTCCACGGCGACCCTGCAAGCGGCTTGAGCTGAAGCGGTCTGACAGACCCACTGCTTCAGCTCCATCGAGTCGCATGTCAGCAAGAGGAGAGCTTTCCTCGTCTTATGAGGCTGGACCAGACCATTCAAGCATGTCTGCCCACCTCTAACACACTCTCCTCATTCAGTTCTGTCACATCCGCTGCCCAGCATGTTTCGGTGTACAGCAATCATTCAGCCTCACTGTCTTTCAATGTGGGGGATGGGAGGTAAACCAGGCTTTCTTGCCTTACCTCCTGTTCCTTTTTCATCTGCTGCTAATGTGATAGGAGACATGTGCAGTTCTCTCCCAGAGCCAGCAGACCCTGTACCAGTCACAGACCAGGCCCTCACATCATTCCCTGTGGGCTTCCTCATCCCGCATCAGGACAATGGACAATGTAACCCCCTCTAGACCATCTCGGTAGAGCCCTGAATTTCAGTTCGGGGTAGTATGGAGAAATTTGAATTATTTATTATTAATCTAATGTTTTCTGATCAATGTCGCAAAGTTTAAGTTGATCCTGTCTTGCCATCTCCTCATTGGTTGTACCTTTAGGGAAAAATGCATCTTTATAGATTTTATAATTAAAGTCTTCAATTTGAATTATTTCATTTTAATCTAGCAATTTAAAGCTTTCTATAGATATATTTATCAAGTCTGTGAGGCAAGTATTCGCTGAGTTTCGGTTCATTTTGTGAAACTCTCCAGTTCAAGACTGAGACCACAGAAAGCGCATCCTATTTGTTTTCTTTATTTATATAAAAGCTCAACATTTTGTTGATATTGTGAATGCACACAAATAAAAGTTTACAGTTCTGAATGATGTATACCAAAAATAACTTGAAAGCCTGCAGTCCACCAACGAATACTTGACACATTATATTCAATCACTTCCTCCAACCATGCCACAAACAGTAAGCCTTGCCATGCCTGATAAATTTGATAGTTCAGTGGATAAATGTAGAGGTTTTATCCGACAAGTAGAAATTTATTTTGACCACCAGAAAGACAAGTTTGCTTCTGATACCCAGAAATGTGCTTTTTTTGATGACACTCCTTGCGGGAAGAGCGATTACCTGGGCTGCTGCTGTTTGGGAGTTGGATTAGCTAATTCATACCTCTTATGAATATTTTAAACAACAGCTACATGATGTGTTTGAATATCCCGCTGGGGGCAGGGATATTTCTACACAATTACTTCTTATGTCTCAAAGAAATCTTTCGGCAGCAGACTACACAGTGGAGTTCAGAATGCTGGCAGCACAGAGTGGATGGAATGATGTCTTGCTGAAAGCAGTTTTCCAGCGGAGCCTAACTCAGGAACTTCAAGCAGAACTGGCCTGCAAGGGTGAGACTTCAACTTTATCTGAATTTGTGAATTTAGCCATAAAGATGCCAGTCACACTCAGTTCCCCTGGTCACCAATCAGGAACCTATGCAACTGTCTCTCAAGGCTCTCTGAGAAGGAGAGCATTCAACGACAACAGCACAACTTGTGTTTCTATTGTGGAGAGTCTGGACATCATAGGTTGAAATGCCCATACAAGACGTTCTCCAATTCCACACCCTGGGTAAATATTGATCAGTTCTTTCTCCTGCCATTTAAAACACTCACCATTCCTGTTCAACTTGCTTCAGATGAGAACTCAATTTTGTTAACAGTGCTGATTAACTCTGGAGCTGCCTTAAACCTCATTCACAAAGACATCATCAAATACAACATTCCCACTCAATGTTGTAAACCACCTATCAAGATCCGAGCAGTTAATAACTCACCCATTGGAGACGGTAATGCCATTCTGTAATGCCAGGCCAGCAGAGGGAGCCCTCGCCTGAGTATTGACTGCCACGCTCTCTCTGCCTCTCTGTGTTGATTATTGTGTATGACTTCTTGCCTGTTTGCTTCTACTTCTGATAATTTGAATTTTCTTGTGTTTTGGCCGTCGATTGGACTGCTTGACTGTGTTTTGACAACTGCCTGTTTTCTGATGCTGATTCTGGATTGCCTTTCAAATAAACTTCTGCACATGGATTCTTACTCAGCTTTAGCCTCATCGTTACAATTATATACAAAACTGAACTATTTTAATAGCTGAAACAGTAGTGTAAGCTGTTTTGTGAGAGAGGGAAAAGGACTGGCTCAGGTCGGAATTCTGATAAACTGTCCGACAAGGGCCAGGCCAGGGCCTGAGCGTCTCGGGCCAGGGCTGGGCTAGGACCTACATTGCAGGGAAAAGGTTTTTGCCCCCTTCCTGTTTTTTTATTTTTTTGCATATTTGTCACACTTAAAAGATTGACAGTGTTTTTGTGAGGGGTTCAGGTTGTTTTGTGATTTTACTGAACTCTTTTTAAGTCTGTCATCGCTTTACCCACTGACCTACCAACTTGTGAATCTATCAAAGCCATCATGAATGAGTTATAATTCACCTCCAAATCAAAATCAAGAAGAAATGAGAGGAATTAGAAATCAAGCCTGTTTTTAGGATTTTGAAGTTAATATTTATCTCATTATTATTAATGTGGAAAACATTATTGTAAAATGTATTTTTTGATGCATGTATATTTTTATTTATATGTGTAAATATATAAAAATGTATAAATTCCATCTGCCTTTTAATTAGTATTAGCAGTAGAAGTGATTTTGCAGTCATGAAAGGTACTTTTTTTGTTAACATTTTGTGCGCAAATGTTGCATATACTTTTATTATATTTATTTATTTATTTTACAATTCTGAGGGTAAAAATGTAACCTGTTTTTAGAGATATTCTATATACTCAATAATTTCTCCTAAAGCTAAGAAATAGGCTACTTTGAAAGGCTTTGAAAAATGATTAGTAAAAAAGAAATGGCAAGTAAATACATGTTGAATTAAATGTGAAATCTTGAAGTAGAAAAACTGACATTATGGTGTTTTCATTTACAACTTTGTGAACTCACTGTCTGGAAGTAAATCAGCAGCTCAGCGGTCAAGAAGTGATGTTTGGTAGTCATGTCGTAGTCTGAAGGCTGGTTTTGATGACTCTGGCTTTTTAATTAGTATAGCCTGTATTAGTGATGTCAGCAGTTCTTTACAGGCTACATATGTTAATCTATGCCAGAATCATCATGCGCAATGGATCTTGAGTTTCCTCTGGTCACCGGCCTGATCTGTTGTTTGTGATTATGAACATATTAGGAAATAAAACTGTTTTTACTACAGCACAACTAACTCTGGGCGTTGATGTGTGTATTAAACTCCTTTGTTAAGACACTATAAACAGAGAAACACAGCAGTACGTGTGTGTAAATTTGAGTGTTTATATCATGAACGCATACCACTGATGCCGTACAAACTGAATGAATGTGTCTTTGATTCCTTGGACTGACTGAATCTCCTCTGTTCTGATATTCTAGTCTTTATCATGGCAAATTGTCTTTATTTTTCATCTTAAACGTATGTGTGCACGTCAAAATGTGGTCAGTAATCTGAACATTTCTATATAGATATTAAAAAGTGGGGTAAGTTGTCACAGAGTTTAAAATGGATTTTACACAGTTGATTTTTTAGATACAAAAATGATAATTTCTAATATTTTTGCATATTCATGGATTTGTATTTCATAATCACTTAACTGTTAAAGAAAAAAAAACATAAATCAGGACAATGTAAAAAAAAAAAAAGTTTTTTTTTTTTCCCAAATTGTAAATATTACAGTTGAGATGTTATATATAAGATATATATATATATATATATATATATATATATATATGTATATATATATATGGTATATATATCTGAGAGTCAGATATCTGAGGAATCAGACAGCAGGTGAACAGCTGCTAAATAGTGTGTGACATCATGCCCAGGCCAGTATCTTCTGGTTCTGCAGCAGGCTTGATGGAGATGTTCTTCACTTGTTTTCTCCTGTTAGTTTTAGGCTTTGGCGATGGTCAGCTGTGATGAATGCTCTCTGGTCTGTGGGGTGTCTGTGCTCATGCTGGCAGATGCTGGAGGATTTTCAGTCTACTCCAGATGGCAAACAACTGCGGCTCTCCTTTAACCAGGTATAAAGCTGCTCAAATGAAAGCAGGAGATATTTCGCTTGACCACAGCGAAGCCTTCACTCAAATCCGCGGCCCTTTGATTTATGTGTGCAAAACAGAAGAAACCCTGGAAAGAAAAGCAAAAAGCTCTCTGTCTTTCCTACTTCCAAGATTTCCTCACCTTTGATTCGATGCATTCAGTGCTGTTTCTCTCTCATTGCTTTGTTTCAGCTGTTTCCTGCCTGCACTTGTTTTTTACAGTGTAAAGCGATGCTACAGTGTATTCTTTTGTTTGTTTGTTTACAGGTGGTTGTCATGGGGCTGCTAGGGTATTTCTCCTGGGTGGCTGCTATGTAGTGATTTCCTAGAGCATTTTCTTTTCTAGCTGTTTTCTAATGTTATCCTCCTGTAGATGTAGCTCTGAGGTGGTTCCCTCAATCATCAAAGCACCAGTAATAATGTTTGTTGAGTAGGGAGAACACGCAGGCCTGAGGTCAGCCGGCCAGTGTTTAGTTTGTGTCGGATCATTGTTCCAGTAGCCTCCTGCTGCGCACCAGGCCTTCCAGCTGAACGAAGCAGATAAGTAAGTTGCTAATCTTTTATTTTTTTAAAGAGTGTGGTGTAGCGTTTTGTTGATGTTCAGCTTATTTTTGACTGCATTAAACCCCATGATGGGTGCATATGGACTGGAGTCGTTCTTAATTGACGGCGAGTAGTAGTGCTTCTCTTAAGCTGATCGGTTCATTTATTGAGGCATCATAACTGTCCATGGTAGACATAACTCCTGAGAACTCCTTTCTCTGACGCCTCCTCACAATGACACCTCCTCACGTCAGACACTCAGAATCAATTCATAGCTTTTTAATATTCCCCAGAGCGAGAAAGCCTTAAACCACACACACACACTCACACACCAATACACACACACACACAGACACACTTAAAATCTATACCACACACTCTGCCCAGAAGTTTCATTGTAATTCTTGTCTCAGCCTAGAATGAAATACTTCTGCCTTCCACTCCTCACTGACTCACTGTAAATACTCTCAACACACTCTGAGAAAGCTACAAAATCTGTCACGGCTGGGTAGCTCTTTAGCTGCTTACACAAAATTCCTACACAACATCTTTACAAAAACCATAACACCCTAATGTTAATTCTCAGCCTTTGACTTGTGTGTGTGTGTGTGTGTGTGTGTGTGTGTGTGTTTTCAATTTCATAAACACTTTTTGCAAAAACACAACACATTGAAGTTTCATATGCAACACACACACACATCTACAGGAATTCATATATTATGACAAAAGGTGTTTGCAGATGTTTGCTTTTGAGATGTGTGCGTGATATTTTGAATTCAGCGCTTAATTTTGCAAGAGATTTGAGTCATTTTACATTTTGTGTGCAATTAAATTTGTGTGTAAAGTTTTGAAAATGTGTGTAAGCAGCTGGAAAAAACAGTAAAAGGTACTAGTATGTAGCATTTCAGCATTAATATGTACCTTTAAGCTCTGCACCCTTTAGGTATAAATGTTTTCTGAGAAACTGATCAAAATGAAGTGAGCTTCCTGACACGCAAAGCTCAGTAAAAATCAGCGTTTCCTCTGAATTAAGTTGATTTTTTTCTGACTCCATTTGCAGATATTTGATCATATCATTCATGAACCCACCTAATTTTGACTTTTTATTTTATGTTTGTTTAAAGCTTCTCCAGTAAAAGCTTTTTGTGGATTTACAATCCAAAACATTACAGAATCATTTATTTAAAGTGATTAACAGCAGTGTGTTCCCTGATCAGAATCTCTCAAAAAGCTTCATTTCAAGTCTCATTTTTTCATTTTTTCCATACGGTTTATGTAAATAAGAGATTCTTACAGCATCTGGCAGTGCTGTTTTTCAGGTGAATGCATCTTGTTTCACAGAAGATGAGATGAAAAATAAGAGCCTTTCATCTCATATTGCTCATCATATCATGTAAAGCTGTGTTTCCCAGAATAACTAGGTTGCTGATGATTTTGGGAAACACACACTCTATTCTCAAACTAGAGGCTTTAATTCATAGTCTGCTTCCCACATCAGTGTAGCATTTAGTATCATTGATATTCTCTACAATATAGTTTTAATTAATATTTTACTTTTTTATATCTTTTATTTTTGGATTGTAATTTTATTTATTTGATTACTTCACGTTAAATTAAACAAAATTAGACATATGTTGCCATGGCAACTAGCTGACATAAAATAAGTATTATGTTTGTTTGTTTTTATTGCAGTGAATGATTGTTTTGTTTCAAGGAACACAATTTTTTTTTTCTCTTTAATGATTTTCATTTTCATTATAGTTTTGTTAATGATAATAACCCTGTTCCACATTTATTTTTCTCTCTTTCTCATGCCAGATACAGTTTCAATGGTAATTTGGACTATTGCTAATCATCTTCTTGTTTTGACATTTCTCCGTTTCTCCTCAGCATTAATCTCAAATTATGAAAGCAAATGCAAAAAAAAATCACAGAGGGAGAATTATTTATAAAGTATATTGTATGTTAAGCAAAACTATAGTATATGTAAATAATTATATAATATATAATATAAATAATATTTATAAATAATTCACTTTTTTTCCAATTCCTTTTCGAATAATCAAATTTTTTTTTTTTTTTTTTTTTTTTTTGTTAAATCCTTTTTATTATTATATTGCCAGTGGAATATTTCTTGTTTTTATTTAATTTAACTTGATGCCCAAAATAACACAACAAAGTTTTGAAAGCCAAATTAATAAAAAACTATGTAGAACAAAATCACAAAAAGCAACAAAAAACTACTAAAATTAAAATAGAAAAGGCAAAAAAAAAAATTTAATCAAAATATTTAAATATTAAAAATATTAAAATAAGCAAAACATTTATGACATGGACTGAAGGAAAACTCCACCCTGTTTAACTTAATAAAAATTAATAAAAAACTATATATATAAAAAAAATAATAAAAATGACAAAACAACAACCAAAATGGAAAATATAAAAATAAATACGAATTATAATTTTTTTTTTTAAAACCTATAATCGAAGTCTTTATTTATCTCTGTAAATATGTGTAGTGGGTGACTGGATGCTGAACACAGACGGACAGTGAACAGCATGAAGGTGAATGATTGGGCTTCCGGCAGCCCGTTATCATCCTGAACCAGAGCTTTAACCCGTCCCCATCTCACCTGTGTGTGTCCAACCTCTCAATGTTTAGCGATGCTGTAGATAACAGGGCGATTAATGCATATTTCAAGACCTACTGAAAGACACATGAGAGTATATTCCCTGATTCTGTGCTTCAAGCGGTGTAGCTTTTTGATGTGCAGGCGGCTGAGCTCACTATTATATATGAATGTAATGTGAATTAAGCGGATGATGGGATGATCTGAATGATTTCACTCTGCTGTTTTCAGTGTCTGATCAGAGCACATATGAGATCCAGCCGGAGTCACCCATGAGCTTTAATCAGGGAGACACGGTGAGGAAAGCTTCATGAGCTCAAAAACACCTCAAACAACCTTCAGAAAAGGGCGCACAGAACTTATATTTGGACACTGACACAGTTTTTCATCATTCCAGCTCTATGCCACCGTAGAATAGAATTAAAATGGGAAACAAGCACGATGAAATCAAAGTGCAGACTATAAGCTTTAATTCAAAGGTTGAACAAAAATATGTAGAACTGTCCAATCACTTATGGTCCCTTGAAGGAGTTATTAAAGAAGCATCTCTTTCTTACCTTTTAAAATCTGAAGAACCTTCTTTCGCCACAAAAGAAGCTTTGTGGTTCTTCAGATGTTAAAGGTTTCTTTTACTGAAACCATTTAGACAAAAAAAATTTCTTCTATGGCATCGTGGAAGCACCTTCTTTATTTTTTAATAGTGCATGTTTATGAAACACTGTTATTATATTCCATATGTAGCCTGTAAATCATTTGAAGGAATCTCTTCATCAGCAGAGGCTCTCACATGCACGTTTCTGCCTCGGAGACGTTTGTCTTGAGTAATGCCAGTGAAAGTAAATGATGTTCCAGGCAGGGGAGAGATTCACAGTTAATGTGCAAATCTGAATTATTTCTGTTTCCAAGAGCGCTGCCAGAATCCACAGATTTAGTATTTAGTGTGTCTCTCGATCCACAGTGCTTTTAGGTAAGAGTCATTTTAGCAAAAAAAACAACAACATCAAACATTAAGAAGAGCTCTGAGATGCTGGTCTAGACTGGTTCCTGCTGGTTTTTAGTGCTGGTTTGGCTTTGCAGTGTTAAAAGCTGAAAACATTGAGGCGATGGAAAGCCTCAGCCAACTCAGAGTTTCTGGAAAAAATTAAGCCAAATATCTTCTAATCATAATTGCTCATTGTCGTTTCTCAGTAGAACAGAATGTTTGACAGTTTGCCATGATCTTTATGAGTAACAGCTGATTAGATAAATAAATCATCATTCCAAAGCCCATCAGTGTTTATATGATATTAACCAACATCACAAATAAACACTTCAGATGAGTTTCATTCTGTCTCTTATTCGACTGACGGGAGAAACATTGTCTTTATAAATAAATCCGGGGCAAATAATAAAAGATCTTTAGTTAATAAAGTTGTTTTTGTTCAATTGTTAAACTCAAGTTCTTTTGAAATAGACCTTGGGACTATGATCTTTTTGACACTCAGCTGTCAATCAAACGCATCATGATGAAGTCCAGCCTCCAGCACTTGACAGGCGGATGTTAGACTCTCTGCTCGAGAGAGAAACCACATTAAACTTTACAAACTACTGTAACAAATAGCTCCACAGAGTTTGTGTTTTAATAGAATCCACTGTTCAGAGGGGTTCAGTCCAGTGCTTTAATGTTTCTGAAAGAGTATCTTCTCCTCACCAAGGGCTGCATGAAAACAGCTGAAAAATACAGTAAAAATAGTGAAATATTATTACAATTTAAAACAGCTGTTTTGTTTGTGAATCTCTGTTAAACTGTAATTTATTTCTGTGATGTGCAGCTGTATTTTCAGCATCATTACTCCAGTCTTCAGTGTCACATGATCTTCAGAAATCATGAAAATATTCTAAAATCACTCCAGAAAAATGAAGTAGTGACAACTTACTTATACTTTTTCACTTCCATGAAGCTTTATGAACAATTTAATCATATCATTGTCTTTGTTACAGTTAATTAAAACATGCTAATTTAATCAAAGTATTTATACTAATAATCAGTATATGTCAATAGTTATATATTGTACCATCAATTTTTATTTGAGGATGTCAACCATGCAATGTTCATTCATTTGTTCATTTGTTCAAATGATTGATCTTTTTCAACTTCATAATTCATCTAGATCTGGTTGGTGTGTTCATTGGATCAGAACTCTTTATTGAATTTTTAAAATATATTATTTATTTATTTATGCTGTGATTGAGGAGGAATTCTGTGTCTGTCAGGTTCTGCTCTCGCTGTTGATTTATGGATGATGTTTTATGATAATGACTGTCTGACTTGGACATTATTCCTCTTATAACATGGCTACTTAAATATGTCACGACATGTTAATATTAAAACATGGGCTGAAATATTAATCTGAGTGTGTTCAGGATTTGAGCTGGGTAAGTCTTGAGCGTGACTGTGAAACCTGCAACAGATGGTCACCCAGTGAGGGATGGACACACACAAGGTCAGCTAAAGGTCAAGGGTCACACATATATCAGCCAGCTCTCCGTTAATGAGGAAGTGTGTGTGTGTGTGTGTTAGAGTGTGTGTGTGTTAGAGTGTGTGTGTGTGTGTGTGTGTGCGTTAGAGTGTGTGTGTGTGTGTGTGTGTGTGTGTGTGTGTGTGTATGTGAGTGTGTGTGTGTGCCTGAGTGAGTGTGTGCGTGCGTAGAGGATATTAAAACATTCTGTGTGTGTGTGTGTGTGTGTGTGTAATTGTGTAATATTATGGATTACATCTAGAGAGGATATTAAAACATTCACAGTCTGAATTAGGTTTGCAAAAGAATCATGTTGGTTATTATTACGGACATTCATTTATTTTAATAATTCTGCTATTCAGCGGGGTTATGAATTAAAACCGCCTCATAATGTGAATCAATATCATATATGACCTGAAGCCTGTGGATGAAAACAACATTACGAGGCTGATGATTGAATACAGACATAATGAGCAGAGACACGAGATACAGAGAAGAGATCCGAATCAGACCATCATCGTTTCCTCTCTCTCTCTCTCTCTCTCTCTCTCTGCTGTTCTTTCCAGCTCTTCATCATCTGTTTCTCTTTCTTTTTCTCATCTCTCTCCGGAGTCTCGTGTCTTGTCAGGTTGATCTCGTATCCGTCCACAGTTTGACGTTGAGTTTTGTCGCTGTGCAATCAAACAGTCACTGAGCATCTTCCTCTTCCTGTGGCTCACGATGTCCTCAGATACTCGCTAACGTCTCAATCACCTCAAACTCAAGAGCTTTAGAGTTAAAGATGCTGTAAGCAGAGTCACAAATAAAACAATGCCACTACCTGACAGATATCAGAGCTATAGCTATAACTATAAAAATAGAGCACAATGTACTAAATTAATTTGAAGGAATTTCCCAGATTTATTTTTTACAGGCGTTTTACCTGTATTTTGAATTTTACACTGCATTGCGTTGTATTTTAGATTAATTTTTTATTTAAAAGTGAAAAGGTTTTTTTTCAATGTCTTTAAAATTAATAGATAATGTCCCGGTAATAAGCTGCCAGTACATTTTCTGTTATTTTATGGATTT
>NC_056608.1:24823735-24824795 GCF_018340385.1 Cyprinus carpio
TGTAATTTAAAAAATGTTAATATAATAATATAATAATTTTTGTAGTTAGTTTATTTTTAATTTAATATATATTTTTTTGTATTTACTGTATATGCTTCTCTCATGTTAATGATTGAATGCTATTTTTTATTTGAAAAAAAAAACCATGACCCTTAAAGACTTGCACTCTATTTGTTTTCTAACTGCTTGTTTTCTATATAAAACAAAACAAACAAACAAACAAAGACCTCTAACACTAGCTTTCTCTAAAAAATTCATATCATAACCATAAATATCCTTATTACCAGGTATATCAGAATCAGAAAGAGCTTTATTGCCAGGTAAGCTTACGCATACAATGAATTTGTTTAGTGACATAAGCTTCCAGTACACAGAGACAACAACAACACACAGAGAAAAAAAATTAAAAATACACATATGTAAATATAAATAGACAAATATTTGAAAAATAAATTGAAATTAAATAAATTGTAAGGAACAGTTGTTATAGATGATAATGGAATAGAATAGAGTAAGATGCAGAGATGTACTTGGATGGAGGGGTAAATAAATAAATATAAGGATATTGCTCATTTTTATTATTGCATAAGTGGGGAACATTTAACTGTTCATGAGTTAGATATCCCTTGGGAAGAAGAAAAAACTGTTCTTGTGCCTGACTGTGCTGGTATTTGTGGCTCTGAAGGCAAAGTTCAAAGATGGGGTAACTTGGATGAGAGGATCCAGAGTGATTTCCCTGAGCCCTTTTCCTCAATCTGGATGTGTACACAGTTCTTTGAAGGGTGGGCAGGGGAGCAATCATAACTTTTCTTTCAGCAGTCCGAACCGCTCTCTAAATCTCTGATGTCTGATTTTGTAGCTGAACCAAAACTAGACAGTTATTGAAGTGCACAGGACAGACTCAATGACGGGTGAGTAGAACTGTTTCAGCAGCTCCTCCTGTGGCAGGTTAAACTTCCTCAGCTGGCGAGAAGCAGCAACCTTTGTTGGGCCTTTTTCAGCAATGGAGTCAATGTGAATGTCCCACTTCAGGTCCTGAGATAGCACGTAACTGAACGAA
>NC_056608.1:24824923-24904923 GCF_018340385.1 Cyprinus carpio
ATCATTGCTCTTTTGTTGATTTTGATTGCTTCTATTGTCCTCATTTTGGATAAAAGCACCTGCCATTTGACTAAATGTAAATGTAATGCCTTCGCCTGTCAGCTTTGTCCACAGAATATGTCAACATGAACCTGGACGCTGAGCCAGCCCGGTTATTCTAACTAACAGCTCCCCCGATGCGGGACATCCCGCCACTATGCCGCACCATGTGACATACCGGACCGCCAACACCACCCTCATGCAGGGCTCCAATCTGATCGCAGTGCCACTCAAGCTTCAATAGATTCATCTGTATCAGCACCATCTGGCAGATCGCGGATGATCGTTCCCTGCGCGCTCGCTTCCTAGTCACCATCACCGGAACATCCTGGTCCTGGTGTCCTTTAAAGTCAACAAGCAGCTGAAGACGGTGAATAACTACTATTTGCTCAGCCTGGCGTTCGCGAGAACCTCATCATCGGCATGCTTTCGATGACCTCTACACCACGTAGAGTAATCCATGGACCGCTGGGCGCATCGGGACCTGGGCCTGTGATCTGTGGCCGGTCGCTGATTACAATCCAGCATGCTTTTAGTGGATGAACCTGTTGGTCGACATCTTCGAATCGTTACTTCTCTCTACTCCGTCACACCGCACGTTTCACGCTGCCGTACAGAGCCAAACGCACCACTAAGAGAGCCATGCTGATTCCCATCGATTGACCTCGCCTGGTCCATTTTCCTTCATCCCCTTGGGCAACCAGCTATCCTCTTCTCTGGCAGTATTCGTCTGGGAGCGGACGGACTCCCTCCTCCGGCCGCACGTTACATCCAGCCTCTTCCTCGGAGCCCATCACCACTTTCTTCTCTCTTCTGCACATCATCGCCAAGCTTCGCATCCGCCTGTCACCGATCATGACCGGCCCCTGTACTGGCGGATCTGGCTAAGGAGACTGAGAAACGCATCTAAAGAGCTGGGCTGGACTCAGGTTCGTTTGGGGAACTATGGAAACCGGAGGAAATCCATGCAAAAATGGTACGCCGCTTATCTACTCAATATTACACATAGAAAATGATCAAAACACTAGTATTTTCACCAGCTAAAATGTTTTAGTGACTCTTTTTACAGTAGTGTAACAAGTAGGAAATATCCGCGATATTCTAGTAGTGTTGTCCAACCATTAATCACGACACTATTATTAGCACAGCACTACTTTTCCCATTTAGCCCTTAATGTTAATAATGCAGTGAGCTGTCTTGTGCTGCACACAGAGATGTGATCTGATTCATCATCAGCTGGTTTGAGTCACCTTAAGAAACAGAACAAACCGAGACCGACCTCAATCCAGAAGAACTGTGGCCTCCGAGACGATTCAAGAAACGTTCCCGCAAAGTTACAGTAATGGTAAACGCTTTAAGGGGCACTTGTTTAAAAATGTTGTAAATGAGGATGCTGTCCAAACCACCGTCATAAATAGATTTGCTTTTTAATCACCATCTTCATAACCAAATTAAATCAACATTTGTGTGTGATATCCTTAGTAGTTTCAAAGCAGCGCTTTTTGTCCCCTGAGTTTTTCTCAGGAGCTTTTGCTGGAGTGTTCTTGAAGCATGAAGGAAAACTTCTCTTGGTTCTTATTAGTGAAAGTTATTCCGATTTTCGTTCTATACAACACTGAACCACACATTTCTTTTAATAAAATATGTACACACCATTGCTTAATTGATCCATGGCTCGAGTTTTTACAGTGCGGGGAATCTGAGACTTCACCGCAGTCACAGCAAAGGCGAGCTCCACCAGAGAGCTCAGGGAGCAAACCAAAGCCGGGTGTTTTTGGTCTCTGGCCGCTGAGAGGTCGAAAGAGCTCCGTAAGAGTCACCGCAGCCAGAAGGACCGCAGCAGTGAAGCGAGAAGTTGGAATATTAACGAACTACCGTACGGACTATCAATCGGATGATGAGGAGGAGGAGGATGGAGAAGCTGTGTACTCGACCGAGAACCTCCACCAAGATGCGAGACCTTTCAGAAAGGGATTGGACTCCAAAGCATCCAAAGATCAACCCAATGCCAACGGCAAACGCCGCCTGCAAGACCAAGACGCAGGTCAACAAGCGCAAGAAGGCTCCTCTGGTGAAAGAGAGAAAGCCGCGCAGACCCGAGCCCATCCTTCCTGGCCTTCATCATCACGTGGATGCGTCGTACAACATCATGGTCCCTGATGAACACTTTCAAGCGACAGTGCATCCCCAAGACGCTGTGGGCTCTGGAATACTGGCTGTGTTACGCCAACAGCACCAGTGAACCCCATGTGGTACGCCAGCTAGCAACAAGACCTTTCGCGACGCACCTTCAGATCCATCCTGCTGTGCCAGTGGCATCAGACTTAAGAAAACCCAACAAACCTGCACTCCAGCAGAGACGGCCGGCGGTCGCCCCCAGAAACAGAGTCCTACGCAGAACACTTTGGGAGGCGAACTTCTGCGCGTCAAGCTTTGATAGGGTTGCACAGTATCTTCATAAGCTTGAGATTAGCAGTGGGCAAACGATTAATCACATCCAAAATAAACAAAATTGTAAAATGTTATATGTGTATATTTATGCACATGCTATTTACGTATATATATATGAAATGTGTTGTGTTTAAGATTAAATATATTTACATAATATTAATTTCGAAAATATATTAGGCCTTATATTACACACAGCACACAATAACACTGCGTCCCCTGTGCAGTACAGTAGCAGTCATCAGTAAAGCAATAGTATATTTGCAGCACAGCCAATAATGGGGGGGGGGGGCCACAATTATACATTTATGACAAAAATCATTAGATATTAAGATCATGTTCCATGGGGATATTTAGTAAATTTCCTACCGTGAATATACCAAAACTTAATTATTCATATTAGTAATATGCATTGCTAAGAACTTCATTTGAACATCCTTAAAGATGATTTTCCTCAATATTTAGATTTTTTTTGCTCCCCTCAGACTCCCATATTTTCAAATAGTGTATCTCAGACACATATTGTCCCTCCTAACAAAACCAATAACATCACTGGAGAGATTATTTTATTCCGCTTTCCAGATGATGTTATAACCATCTCACGTTTCAAAAACTGTGACCTTTATGACCGTTTTTGCGGATCCAGGGTCACATATATTATAGAAAAAAACTTTAGTTTGGATGTGATTAATCATTGCCCAGCAGTAGCTTACAGTTGCCCTCGTTAAAGCTAAAAAGCCGGACAACGATGCTTGTATTGACTTCAGAA
This sequence comes from Cyprinus carpio, assembly GCF_018340385.1. Lineage (NCBI taxonomy): Eukaryota > Metazoa > Chordata > Actinopteri > Cypriniformes > Cyprinidae > Cyprinus > Cyprinus carpio. The sequence goes on from NC_056608.1 coordinate 24,828,180, forward strand.
TCATCCACCAAAGCCGCCTGCTGCACCTCGGTATGAGTGATAGCAACCCATTTACAAATGATATGTTGTCTTTCCTGTGTGGCTTGTGCTTTCCTGACTGAATCCAGAGATATCGGGTGGGGACATGCGGTATTTAAGGGGCTCATGTATTTTTAACCCTCTTGTAGGTTGTTTGGATCCAGTTTAGATACCTAAACAATATCGACTTGAGTTGAAAAAGTTAAAATGGTCATAAAAAATAGGTTCTTATTTTATGTTGTTGCAATATCTTCAAAAATGACCACCATAGGCATGATGGGAAATAGGCAGAAAATAATGTAAGATTCCACAGCGGAAGCATATATACCGTGTACACTCTACAAATGCGCGCAACAGCAGACAAAGAGCACAGCAATACCGAGTTGACAAAACTTGAGTAATTACGCCCTGCAACACCAAAACAGTACCGCGAGGAATGCACAGCATTGTAATTTACACGGTGATACCGGCAGCTACTATTGATCTACGGTGGAACACATCTGCTTCCTAAATCTAGTATTACAGATGACTTATTGCTATTCACTTGTTTTTCCCAAGGGTGGAACTCATCCTGCTTCATCTAGGGATTAAAATTGTAATTACTATTGCTCTATTTTTACTCAAAATACTGCATTAATTGAAAATTTATTAATCTATATCTATCTATATATATATATTATAATATTATTAAAAAAACAATAAATTTTTACCTATATATATATCTTATATATAATATATAAGATTTATACAAGAAAATAGTCCATAATTTGATGTGGATATTGAATCAGTAACATGACCCACACTCAAAATGCAAAATATAAGGCAAAAACACATTCTAGAAATTAAATACAGTATATATTTTGCAAAAAATTAAATTTTTATTAACAATTATGGTTTCCGTCATTTTTGGACCGTTATCAAACGCACTCCAAAAGAACAGTACCAGAGGGTTCAAATCTAGTCACTTTGTCCAAACCTACAGATTTTCTCACAGGCTTTGCACTCATATCGTACTAAAAATAGGTTTCCCCATTTGACTCTTTAATTCAATGCTACAGGAAAGCAGTTTCACCAAAATATGGTCATCATCGCCTTGGATCATCATTTACACACCCTCAAAGCTTTCTGTCTTCTGCTGAACACAAAAAGAAGATTTTTTGAAGAATGTTGGGAAACAAAAAGTAGCATGCCATACCGTTGGCTTCCATATTTGAAGAAAACACCATGACATGTACAATAACATTTTTTGGGTGAACTCTTTCCTGGTTTCGTCTGTTTTTTCATGGGGTTTTTGTTCATGGATGTTCTACCTAGTGCTCAAAGGTCGTGCGTTCTCTGTGGTTTGCAGTAACTTTCAGCTCTGAAACTGTTTTACTGGCTGATATTCGCTCCTCATGAAATGTTTTTAATAAATGTATTTCCACTTTGAAAGTACAAGTGCACACTACAAAAAACCAAAGCACTTATGCTTCATGTTTTTAGGAATAACCTTAAGTTTCGGTAATTCACTTTAATGACTTTCTGCTAACTACTACATCGTATCATTTGTAACTAACATGCCAATTTTAGAAGAGTATTAGTAGACCGTCCTGCTGAATATCTGCCACACAACAGACTTCTACTGTAACTCTAAATCAGCGCTTGGTAACTGATTACTGTGATCCGATCAGGTGCAACCAGATTACCAAAAATGAAGTACTTTGTACATTTAGATTTCCCTAAAACACTTCATGATGATTGACAATTTAAGAACAGAATATATTGTTTGCTTCACCTAGTTACATAAAAGTTCTAAAAGTACCAAATATGGTAATCCAATATATGTATGTCACAAACTTAGTTTTGCTCATGTAATTTGTAATTGGTAGTAGATTATAATTACGTTGTACTGCGAATCACTGACCCAGCACGTGGCTATGTCATTTTGGAAAGGAATTGTAAAATTATTCTAGTTATTCATAACTAAAAGTTTACTAGTTTTGCTCTAATGAGAGTTGTTGACAGCAGTTCCTTGAATGTCCCAAGCGTACCATCGCAATACTTGCAGTGTGACTGTTTTTTATTCCAGAGAATAGCAGGCAAAAAACGCCATACTCAGAGTCGGAAGTTGAATTTCTAATGCAGAAACTGTAGAGTACGAAGTACAATTACATGAGGAAACTTTTTTATTTCTAATAAAGCACTGGCCAGATACTTGTGTGAAATATTGAGATTAAAAGTAAGATCCTCTGCACTTTAAACCCCGCGCGGAGTCAGCAACTCTGCCAGAACTGCCCAAGATACATGAAGCGAGCTACAGCTTGAGGTGTCGGGCCAATGATAGAGTAAGACGGATCACCAAAAACCTGCTGTCCCACTGTGCTCAAACGCCTATCGCGTCCCGCTTTTTATTATTTTTTTTCCTGTTTTCTGCAAATCAGTGTAAAAAACAAGTGCAAAAACCCTCCCGCATTTTCTCCTGAGAAGATATACAACTATGGAGAACTCATACCGGGATTCAGTGTGGCTCGGGGAGGAAGTGACCTTGGTGGATTACTGCATTTATGGTCAGTTTTTGTAGTACGCATTCTGCAGCCTACCAAGAGTGTAGATCATGGCTTGCAACAGTAAGGTCCCTGGGTTTCGATTCCTGGAATGCAGAACTGAGTCCAAGGTATACCTTCAAAAGCATTGCAAGTCAATTTGGATTAAAGCCGTCTGCCAAATGACGATACAGTGTAAATGCTTATACAGTAAATCTTGGCTTGCAACAGCACAGTCATAGGTTCGATTCCTGTGAATGGCTGGACTGGTTAAATGGTAACCTGGAATGCAGTGGTAAACTCGGCTGCCAGGTGCATAAATGTGTGTAACCAATATGAACACCAACACAAGCTGTGAGTGTTAAATGTCCTGTCTGTCCTTTGTAGTGCGCACTTTGACCTGTTATGAACTTGTAAGGTCGCGACCTCTCAGATATAACTGCAGAACTTGAGCCTGTTCTTTATGTTTTTACAGCAGAACAGGAGTGCAAAAACACCTTCAAGCTGGTCCAGGGGGTGTTCGCGGCCAAATAAAAGCTATAATGAGTTAATATGTGGGAGGAAATGATCAATAATGAATTCCTCTTTTATTTGTGATAGTAGTCATTTGATTATTGAGTTCTATGCATATCCGGTTGGGAGTTTAGTGCCTGTTTCTGGCAGATTAATGTAGTTCAGAATATGGAACCAAGATGCTGTTTGATTACAAATAAATAAACCATGGTGCTTTATATACTGGTTCAGACAAACATACACACTCAAACATGTAAAGTGACTTCCGAAAATAAACTCAAGACCTCTGATTATGATGGAGGATTTCAGATTTCCTCTTGGTAAATAAATGTATTTTTTCAATAGGGATTTGAGCCGCCTGGCTGAATCATCTCTCAAGGTTGTCTTGTGACATTTGCCGTTTTTCCAGTCACTTTTTGAGTAAAAAACTGGATCAGGAGATCATGTCATGTAGAAATAATGCTGGAACAGCCACAGATCTTCTGATTGTATAATGCCATACAGTGTTGTTGTTTCTTTGGATTCAGGTCTGCTCCCAAAAATAAAATTCGAGGGTTTTACAAGATTTCAGATCAAATATAGAGTCACACTCCCCCAGTGGTCATAATAAAATTCCTAAACAAAGCATGATAGAGAGAGAGAGATTGAGAACAGAACAATGTTAAACTAAATATATATATATATAAAAGAAACAAACAAAAACAATACGAAACTTTGCTGGACAAAAACTTTATGTTCAGCAAACATTTCTTTATTCAGAACACAAAATATCTGTATTGGATTTACTATATTTACTGAATTAGTGAATGGAATTATAAACCGCCAAAACTACAGTTATATGATGGTCTTTATAGGTGAGACTGTTTGATACAATAAACCAAATGTGATTTTGTGGTTATTATTTTAGAAGAGAAAGCAGTATATTATATTAAATATCTAGGCATTTGAGTTTTGCATATTTCATAAAATGATTCTAGAAAATGTTAAATGTAAATAAAAAAATAATAATAATTATATATATATATATATATATATATATATATATATACATATACATATACATATATATATATATAGAGAGAGTAGAGAGAGGAACTAGAGAGAGAATAGAGATTAACTAAAATGAAATATATATAAAATCATTATACCTGCTGACATTTTTTTTATTTCACTTTATACAAAGTATACATAAGTCTCCTACTTTTTATATAGTATAAAATCAAACGCCTAAAACTAGTCCAACACAAAATATTGGGGCTAAAACTAAACAAATACTAGAAACTATATATATGACAGTTTGTTCTCAACTGTTGTACACACAGCAGCATTACTTGTCATACAGTTTCTAAACCTTGACACATCTCCAAACAGCAGAAACACACACACCAAATCTACAAAACCAGACGACTAATTTCACAGCATCCCTTGGGACCAGTTTTCAGTTTCATAAAACACTTATTACTAAAATTACCAACATCATCAGATTCTGATAAAGGTCACACACACATCTAACAGGAATTAATATTATGGCAAAGGTGTTTTCTGATATTTGCTTTTTAAAGATGTGTTTGTGATATTTTGAATGCAGTGCTTCTGTTTGTGAGATGATGAGAAGGTATTTGCATTTTGTGTGCACTTGATTTGTGGTAGGAAAGAGCAAAGTTTTAAATGTGTTTACGGCTGAAGAAAGAAACTGTAAATCTCACTCACTGATCAAAGTGTTGTGCAGGTGTGTAATGACTGCAAGCGGTCGCTGGCAAGTCATGGTTTGTCAGGAATCGTAAGGTCAGGTGACGCACAGAACAGGTATGCAGTTAAACCTGCCGGCGGGAAAGATACACACACACTCACTCACACGAGCGCAGAGGATAGAGGTTTAAAACACGCAGCAGTGATTCATGAGTGAGTATACCATGAGACAAACACTCGATCATCTGGCTGCTCTAGTTTGTCCGTGAGTAGCAGCATAAATCGCTTGTTTTGCATCGTAGAGTGAGTCCGGCTTAATGTCGCAGCGGAGTTCATTCCATGTTTATTTTATCATAGAAACAGACTTGATGGACGATTTCATTTAGCGTCTTTGAAATTACTTAAATTCAGTTTTCAGTTCTCAGTTTTTTTTATTTTATTTTTTATTGATTTCAGATTCACGTGGATCACTAGAGGATCTAAGCAGGAGAGAGTTCAATTCTGCTTTCTTTTATTATTTCCTGGATAAGTGTGTGAGTTATTAAAAGTCCATTTGCGAAACCAATGAAACGGAATCTTTCACTCGCAGGATCACGTCGTGACGTCATCATCGCGCGCTGACCAAAGCGCAAAGGTGACGACTCTGTAATAAAGTCACTATTAGAAGAACCCAAAAGATGGAGAGCTTAGCTGAGCATGATGGACTTGTTGTAGCCAGAGCTGCGTGGGCTGCCCACGAATCACAGTCCACTACTGATCACAGACCCAGAAGCTGATCAAGAGATCCATCTGAGTTCAAAGCGTATTCTTGACTGTTTCTTTACATTACTTTGATACATTGTGTCAATGATGCACAACATTATGCAGTTACTGTAATCTGATTATGGAGATGATTTCATCATAGTAATTGATTTTCGAATCTTAATTGATATAACTATTTAGTTGTGTTTGCAGCTACACTGCAAGTAGAGCTGCAAAAAATATATATAATATTTATTTATTTATTTTAAAAATATTTGTATGTATATATGAATAGTTCATTTGCAAAAACAATGACTTTTGATATATATATATATATATATATATATTATATATATATATATATATATATGTATGTGTGTGTGTGTGTGTGTTTGTGTGTGTGTATATATATGTGTAGGTATATATATATATATATATATATATATATATAGAAAAGATAGAGAGAGCATATATATATATAAATATGTGTGTGTAAGGTTATATATATAGCGTAAATACCAAAGCCAAATGCAATCAGATTTAGTCATTAGACTCCTAGGTTTGGCTTGCATTGAACAGATTTTAGTGAGAGTGTGTCAATGATGCAGCCGGTGCAGACAAAAACAATAAAATTAATAAAACTTTAACATAAAAGCAGAAAAAAAGTTAACTTGAAAGCAGAAAAAATACAACGTTCATTTGAAAAATCTGGAATCTGAGGGAGCAAAAAAAAAATCAAAAATATATGAGAAAATCATCTTTAAAGCTGTTGAAATGAAGTTCTTAGAAATGCATATTACTAATCAAAATTAAGTTTGATATATTTACATTTGCAGGAAATTAACTAAATATCTCTCATGGAATTATGATCTTACTTTCGAATGATCCTAACGATTTTTGTCATAAAAGAGGTCGCATGTATAATTGTGGACTCATACAATGTATTGCTGGTTTTAGCCGCAAATATATACCTGTGCTACTGATGACTGCTTCTGAAGCTGCAGGGTCGCTGTTCGTGCCAGACAGCAAAAAATACTAATTTTAAGAAAGCTAAAGTAGCTGGTTTAGCCGCGAGTTATTCCTGCAGATGTGCTCTCTGATGTGTGTGTGTGTGTGTGTGTTGTAGCAGGTGTGTGTCGAGATGCAGATGCTGGAGACTGCATCGATCGGACCAGTAGCTGCTGGAGGCGCTGATTCTGGGCAGACGGCGGCAGTAATTGCCAGCAGACGCAGACGAGACGCACGGTCCCCCCCCTCCCCGCTTTGTCTGCATCCTTCTGCAGAGAGGCGAGGACAGCGAGCCGCTCTCCTTCATCACAGCTCTCTCCTCCATCGCTCCGGCTCTCTCATCATCATCATCCCTCGTCCGAGCGCGAGTCCGAGGGCTGCTTAGCGCAGGCATCGCCAGACTACTCCGAGCCAGCCATGCCGTGAGAGAGCCAGCTCATCATGTAAGGCAATCAGGATGGAAAGCCGAAGTTACTTCCTCAAGGCTGAAGCGCACGCACGGGCACGCGGCTCAAACACGGCACAAAGAAAGGGAAGAAACCGCGAGGAGAGGGAAGAAAGAAAAAAGCAAATCCGGACAGATCCTCTGTGTTCCCTCACATCATCGCCAAACGCAGAACCAGAGCAAGGCTAAAAAGCTTCCTGGAGCGGATCCAAAGAGGATGCATCAGCTGGATGAGCTGGGACACGCCCCGTCGCTGTGTAATAAGATCGCCCCATCTCTCCGGGATGAGCTGGGACATTCTCGACGCCGAGCCCGAGCATCCTCGCCCGCAGAGAGAAGAAGATGGTGAGCTCCGGATCCGATGCGATTACGCACAGCTTCCACTTTCGGCCGCATAGAGCAGGAGGATTTGCTGGCTCTATTGATCCAGCGAGCCATCCGGCTCAAAGCAGGAAGGCGCGATGCTCGCCTCGAACTGTAAACAAACGAGGAGGCCGCTAAAAAGCCTCCCACCCCCTCGACTCGGAGCCCTTCACCGTGTTGGAAGCCATTTCGCCGGAAAAAAACAAGCGGGATTAGCGCTCCCTGATGAGGAGTCCGGCTGTCGAACAGGCTCAGAGAGGCCCTTTGTGCTCGGATGCCGCCCGTGGAAGCGTGGTCACAAAGAGCTCGAGGCTCCTCAGCTCCAGCTGGGTCTTCCTGCATAGCCGCTTACTCATCGAACTTCCCAGACCTGGCTTTGCTACGTGCCGAAAGCGTCGTGGAGGCCGTGGGAAGAAGACAAGCATTCTCCTCCCAGCACAGAGATACACCGTCTCGACCTCAGGTAAGAGCTGTCAAAATTCACTTAACTCTTTTCTCGGTTTAAGCGTTTTTGCTGATTACCAAGAATTCATCATATCTCCAGAATATTTTGATGCATGAATAATTCGAAACATGCAATGAACAAAAATAAAGATCAGACCCCACTTAAACAATAAAATCAGGTTTTCCTTATTCTAGCTTCAAGCATTGTTTTTTAATTAGCACTTGATAACGCAGGTAAAAAGCAACATTTTGAAAGCAAAGCTGGAGAAAATTGCATTTTTATCATTCTACATCTGGATCATATTCAGTAACATTGCGTCAAAGCAAAGCCGCAGAGATGCCTTCATCAGTTCCAAAGCTTCGCACATCCTCTGATCCACATCGGCCGGAACATTAGCAGCACTTCGATTTACGTGCACTGAGTGGTTGATGACTTATTATTTTCATACGCATGCTTATGAGCATGAGATGGTTTTCTGCTCAACCAGAAGGTCGACGGCATTCCAGTAAAATGTTACATTATGAAATACTGGTTTCTGTTTTATTATCCTTGAGAGAGATGAGTTTAGTTCTGTTATGCTTGGCTAGTTTCATCACTGATTACTCCAGTATAAGAGTGTCACATGATCCCTTTAGAAATCACTCTTAATATACAGATTTATTATCAGGGGTACCAACAAAGTTGTGTTTTGACAGGGGTCAGATGTTTTTTAACTTTTGATATTTTTCAGATTTTTAATGAATAAAGAAGAACAGCATTTAAAATACAATTCAACAATATACCTTGCTATCACTTCTGAACAATTTAACACACATCCTGCTGAATAAAAGTTTTACCCCTTCAAAATTGTGTTGACCTAAACTTTTGAACGGTAGTATATTGTTAGAAAAGATTTCTCATTTTAAATGTAAATGCCTTCTTTCAACTTTTATTCATCAAAGAACTTATATCACAGCTTCAGCCCTGAAAATAAATACCATATGAATGATTTCTGAAGATCAGGTGATTAATTGAAGACTGAGTAATGATGCCGAAAATACAGCTGCACATCACAGAAATAAATACAGTTTAACAGATATTAAAATAGAATGATGTTATTTCACATCATAACAATATTTTACATGAGAAAAAATTCTGTATTTTGATCAAATAAATGTAGCCTTGATGATATAAGGGACTCTGCAAAAACATTAAAAATCGTTCTAGATCCCTAACTTTTGACCCAAATCGTAGTGTATATCTGTAAATAAATCACTCATTTAAAAGCCTTGCTCGCCGCGGCCACTCATAATCGCGAGTATTAACCAAAATAACCCCAGTGATTATGATTTTTTGCTGTAATCGAACGCGCTGTCCGCAGACTCGCTGAGTGTCCTTAATCAGCCATCGGTGCGGAGCCTCGCCCAGAGCAGGCGAAACAGCGTCTCCTTCTCTCTGGAGAGTCCTCTGGCCACGCCGCTGCTGAAGTCTGCGCGTGAAGCCCCATACATCCCTCACGCGTCCTACATTTAAACCACGACCGACAGCTGAGCTCAGCCTGCGTACTCGGCTCAGCCTCTCTGGCATACAACAGCTTCCATCATCCAGCCGCCGCTGGACGGACCGGCAGAACGGGGAGGCGTAATCCGGCTTTTCCAGCGCTCCTACAGCATCACCGGCTCCATCAGTCAGCCTGCAGAACTGGACCGAATCGAGCTCATGGCCCCCTCACCGCCCGGAGTGAGACGCCAAGAACCAATCACAGATCCACATGCAGCTTCCAGAAGGTGTTCCGCCAGGTCATGCTGCTATTGTGACTCTCGTGCCACACCTTTTTTAAGCGACAGTAGTAGGGAAGCGTCTGTATTTGATGCGACGGAACGCATCGCGAGCTGTGGAGATGAGTAAACTCGAGTACTGAGCCGTGAAGCAGCTGTAGAGAAGGCGATGGTGGTAGGAGATCAGCTCAGTTCAGTGATGTTCTGAGTCTCCGGCAGGATCTCCGTGTGAGTTCTGCTCTCTCTGGGAGTAGATGGTGGTGAGATCCAGGCCCTGAGGAGCGTCACATGCTCGCTCTCGGCCAATCAGATGCGCTGGCAGATTGCTGTGCAGTTCAGAGTGCGTTGTGCTGAGGGGCTGAGGTCCTGCTGCGGATCGATGAGAATCGGATGAACGTTAAGAAGCGTCGTGACTGTGTTTGTCAGCAAAAAGAAGTTCAAGTCTCATTTATTTCTACAGCATTTGGTACGATCCAGATCATCAAAGCAGCTTCACAGAAATGTTATTGTAGCATCATTAAGATACTAATTTAGTTCATTAATATTTTGAATCCGTTTTTGTTGTTTTCAGTTTTAATTTGTCAGATTTTTAGTACTTTTTTTGTATGTTTATATAGTTTTTATTTCCACTTTAGCTATTTTAGTAAAGTTAAACTAAATTAATATAAAAAATGTAATTGTATTATAGATTTAAAGGAAAATTTTTTTTCTCATGGTTTTAGTTTATTTTTAGCTAGATATAACAATACGCTTCATCCAGTGAATAGCAGCATCACAGTTTCGCTAGCCTTTTTCAAAGACCAATAATCTGCTGTATTTATTTCATCCTGAAAACATTTCAATTTCTAATTTGACATTGCATTGGTATCAAGCCTCTACCAAGGTTTTAATTGTTGCGGTTTCCAGATTTCAAGTCCCTTTAAATCCCCAATCAGAGCTTTTTTCTTTCGTATCTGACAGAATTACACTCATACGAAACCAACCTTCTGTTTGATTCATTAAAAGAATCAGCTCAAGAGGAATCATTCAGATGTCAAATCTTTAAAACGCCTCTGATTTCAAGGTTGCTCCAGTATAATCACTGTGTTTTAGATGTGTTTTCAGTGTCATGTCTGATCGCCGGGATTGCTGATCATTTAAAACAACACTGATGTTATCACTTTATAACATCTCAACTGAACAGATGTGTTGATTGTTTGTGTTTAATGGCCAGAACTACATCTCCCATGATGCACTTCATCTGGTTTCGGTTTGGTTCTTCGATTGCCTGTTCTAACACTGGCTTCATCTTTGGTCTTGATGACATGCTAAATAGAATTGCTGATAAATGAAGCCTGTGTGATATGCGTAGGCCTGTGTGTGGAGTGCGTGTGTGTGTGTGTGTGTGTGTGTGTGTGTGTGTGTGTGTGTGAGAGTGAGTGTGTGTGTGTGAAAATATTCAGATGTTAACCCCCTTTGTAATCATTTTTTCATTTAACATTTTCATTTAACCAGTAATTCGCAACATTTTTCTCTAGTAACTTTGTAACGATTACGGTTACACATTAATTTTATTAAATTGCATAACTCCATTACATGAAACTAGTTACTCCCCAACATTGTGTGTGTGTGTGTGTGTGTGTGTGTGTGTGTGTGTGTGTGTGTGACTGTAGAAACTGATCTCAGAGCAGCACGTCTGATGATATTACAGCGAGGTGAAGGGTCAGACAGGATCTTACGCAAATACTGTGATGACAGGAGCGTTTAATGTGGATGCTGAGACGTGAGGAGATGAAGCTCCAGCTGAAGCACTGCAGCAGTGACTCATTCTTAAATCTGCAGAAAATACCACACACACACACACACACACACACACACACACACACAGTGAGACACGCACACCACACACTCACACACATCATCATCAATAATAGCACAGAGGAGACACACACACGCGCGGTAATTCTCTGTAACTGGTTAAAATCGCTGGCTGCTTCAAAACCAAATACGCCAGTTTCAGGGTTTCTATACGCATGCTAGATATTATAACCTTGATGTGTTTGGAGTGAAATACTAGTGTAACATACTGTATGTGTACACTGTTTACTTTTTAATGTTTAAGAAACTGATTTGGTTCTGAATTAAAATCTGTTTTCAGCCTGGATATATTTTATTGGTATTCGACAGGTTCAGAGACTATTATAGTTTTTATTAATATTTTAAATCTGTTTTTATATTTATTTATTTTTTACTTGTATTTTTTGTTGTCTTGTTGCAGTATAGATGGATGGATATAGATATAGACTTGATGTACTAAAATAACTGATAATGAAATAAAATTAATAAAATCTATTTGGTATTTGTATGTCTTTTATTGATTTTATTAACTTTAATTTCAGTTTCAGTTACTTTAGTATGTTTAGTCAAGTCTTAATAAATTAACAGAAATAAGTTGTCTTTGGCAACTATCTGAAGATTTTTTAAGTTTATTCTATTTTTAAAAGTAATAGAAATGTTTAATGGTTTAATTTGGCTCTCAGTCCAGTGTTTGATTTTCTTCGGTTTCGGCTTCAGCCAAGACTTTATTTCTGTTCATCTCTGATTATGACGCACTATGGTCCGGTCAGTGCTCACAGAGTGCGCCGTGGAGGACCGAAAGTGGATGCCGCCCTGTGTGCAGGCCGGACGCTGTTGGAGCCGCCTTCTTCCAGCAGGACCCCTGAGAGCCGGAGGGGAGTGCCGTGAGGCTAGCTCCAGGATTCCGGCCTATTGGGCCTCCTGCTGCCCTTCCTTCTCAGCGACTGCTTCAGAGAGACGTGACAGGCAGCGGGGCAGATCACCCCAAGTTTGACGCGAGTCCTGGGATTCACTTTCATCTGCAGGAATATGTTCTTAAAAGACAAATCTCAGCTTGATCTGCTGTACTTCCCGCGGAGTCAGATCAGTGCAGCAGCAGCAGGGTCCAGTCTCTCACATTCTGGGTGGCAGCTTGTTTATGTGTGTGTAAAAATTATTAAAACACTCAGCTATTATCAGCAGATTAAACTGGTCAGTTATTTCTATCTTTTGCTGTGTAGTGTGTCAGAAGTAGATATCACCTCTACATTTCCAAACATTCATTGTGCCATTAATTGTAAAAACCTCTCTGGATGTAAACTGATATTTCCTACTGACACACTACAGCAAAAGATAGAAATAACTGACTTAAAACCAGTTTTAGCTGCTGGAAACACTAGTGTTATGATCATTTTGTGCTGTAATACTGAAGTTTAGCCTTTAATTCTTTGGACTGGAGGAACATGAACACACTAATGAAGGGACACACGTGAGGTCTTGTTGTCTTTGTTCTTACTGGCTGAGGTTGGCATCATGTGATCTGATGCTCGATTGTGATTGGCTCTTACCATGATAAAGCTCTGGTTGATAAGAAGCTGTGGGAGTCAGAGCGCCACCTGCTGCCGGACACTGGATTAGTGATTTTATACAGCTGTTCAGACACTCTTTATCCTCCAAACCCCTTTATTTCTGAAGCATGTTTTATAAGATTGTCCTTATTTTTTCACTTTTTTTTTTATTCAGTTAATTATTTTGGATCGATAAAGAAAATTAAGATAGATACACTTTTAGCTTATATTAAACTTCTATTCATTTGGGTTAAAATTATTTTGGTTTTAACCTCATTAAAATAATAATAATAATAATAAACTGAATGTGATTTAGATTTGTCAGATTTCTGTAATAGTACTAATAAACTAAATGTTTCAAATTTACAAATCCAGGTTTATTGTCAATAAATCAAGCATTTATTTATTTATTTATTTATTTTCTCATTTTTGGGTTTAACAAATGTGATTAAATGATTTGTTCTACAGCTAACCATATTTAAATCATGCTCATACTTTTCTAATAAAATATTTGTTTTCACAATGAACCGATTTATGCAGATTTCACACTATTTAAATAAATGCATTGCAAATAGTTAATAAACAGTCGTGTTCATATCTGTGGAAAGTTTACACACACATATGCATTAATATACAAGTTTATTCGTTTGTTAAAATGGTGTTTTATATGAAATTCAAACACGCAAATCTTTCATTTCAGGCCTGAATGTGTGTGTGTGTTTGGAAATGTGTCTGTTGCCATGGTAACTGAAATATTCCCAAAGGAATCACCACTGAATCAAATAAAAATTCAGTTGGAATCTGATGAAAGCTTATGAATGGATGTCAGCTGATTATGAATCAGTCAGTGACGGTGACACCGGAGCTGGGTGTTTGTTTTAGGGTGCGTGTTTGCTGCAGTGTGCGTCAATTATTTACAGTCCTGCCTCAGTAAATCCGGGCTCTCTGATTGGCTCAGCGCTGACCGCTTTAGGCGCCATCGGTGAGTGATGTCACCAGCCTCTCTCTCTCTCTCTCTCTCTGTGCTGCTGGGGCGAGCGAGAGGCGCTTTGTGTGCACAGCTGTGACTGTATGCACCTGCTGAGTCACGGATCTGAGGATCAGCTGAGAGTCATGAGAGGATGTGGAGAGAACAGACACACACAGCAGCAGCACACTAGAACCCTGACTTCACTAGCAGTTTACACACAGCCCTGATCAGACTTCAGTAAAGCGCTTTAACAATACAGATTGTGTCAAAGCAGCTTTACAGCATTAAATAGAAAAACAGTGTATCAGTAATGCAGAAGGACAATAGTAAACACTCATTTAAAGGCAGTTCATCGCTGAATTCAGTGACTGGTTCTCAGAGGCTTGATAAAGACGGCCCGGATGTTAGCGCATCTGTGCTGTCACTGCAGGTTTGATGGTGTGTTTTGTTCCTCCTGCGCTCTGCAGCACGATCAGCTGTACACATGGGCAGCGGTCAGTCAGCCTCCTCCGCCTCTGGAGGGACACCTGAAGAACCTGTGGCCCTCGAGCAGACCCGACCCCCTCGACCGCCCCAGCCCAAATACACCGAGGATGGTATGAGCACAGAGTTTATTCTTCAGCTGTGTCCCGCTCTTCTCTTCAGTGATTTCTGCACCGCACACGCAGTAAATAATCAGTTCTGTGCAGCTCTGGCTTCATCTGGACTACAGTGCAGAGAGAGGTTTTAGCATCAAGTATTATACTATTTATTAATATTTTGAGATTTATTTATATTAATATATTAATATTTTTTATATATTTTTAGTTTTGTTTAATGATATTGTGGATTGTTTTTGTCTTTTTTTTGTATCATTGTTATTTAAATTTTTTTATTTTTTATTTTATATTTCCTGTTTGCATTTTTATGTTCAGTTGAAGTGTAGTGTTAGTGATTTTGTTGTATGTTTGTCATCTTTATTATTATTTTTAAATATGTCTCTTTCAATAATTAGAGTTCTATAAGAAATGTTGCCTTGGCTATATTATATAGATGATGTTCATAATAATAATAAATAAATAATACACACACATATACAGTACACCTATATAGATAGATAGATATATTTTTTTTATTTTTTACAAAAAGTGTATTTCTGACTGCATTCATCAAACTCAGTTATTGTTAGAAATATTACTCTTTTTAATGCAATACATTGTTTTTTTTATAGATAAAATCTCACACATCACGGTTAAGAACACACAGTTATAATATTGAGTCTTGACTCTTAAGATGTATTTGTTTGGTCCCGAGAGCTCATCCTGCTGTCTGTTAGTACAGAGATTCGATCTTGGGTTCATGTGTTCAGTTTCTCTAGCAGCATTCTCTTAACATTGGCTGCATCTTCAGAGACAGGATGAATGTGTTTGTGGAGTCTGGAAAGTCGTTTTAACTGTGTTCAGGGATCTGAATGTCTAAACGAGGTTATTTCTTTGCAGCGGTCGAGGAGCAGGAGGGTGAGTAACTCGATCACACCCGTGTCTACTTCAGTGGCTTCTCGCTTCATTTCAACTCCTCGCCACTGAAGCTTCACTTCACAAACATTAAAGCCCTTGTATTCATTATCAGGCTATTTCCACCTTGTGCTGGTGTTTGTTTACTAATGTTGCCTAGCAACAAGCAGCGATTAATCATTTCCTCCATCAATCAGCACTGATCACATTCACTGCATTCACTGTTTCTGCCCATCACCCTTTGTGCCATGTGTTGTGTGTTTACCAAGATTTATACTCAAACATGTGGACACATGTGTTTTTTTAATGTATTAAATTTTTGTATATTATTATGTATTTGTTGTGTGTGTGTATGCATATATCTGTGTATATATCATATTTCCTATAGATTTTACAGTGTTTTGTGTGTGTGTGTGTGTGTGTGTGTTTCAGAGCATCAGGCCGTCGTTTCAGACCTTAAAAAACAACAGGAAGAAGAAATCCAACAAATTGAGGTGTGTCTCATTCATCTCTCTGAGACCCTTAGTTTTTTCCCACATTAAGGTCTAAATGAAAATACATCCTCATTACTTCACATCTGTATCGTGGTATTTTATATATGTCTAGGAAACATGGTAATACCACAGTGCTTTATAATATTTGAGTCCTGATAAATCTTCAGTGTTTCTCTCAGCTTGATGGATGGTTTCATATGATTCAGTGATTAGTCGATGGGTTCGTCTCATTTCCATATGCGCTCCATATTGACTCATGCAGGTTATTGGGCTGATTGTTTGTTCTGATGCCTTGCTGCTGGACTAATGGGTAATGGTTCCCAGAGTTTGTTTGATTTCAGAAACAGGAAATAAACATCTGTGGTGAGCTCAGGAGAAGAGTGCTGTAGTGTGCACTAGCAGCAGAGGGCAGGATCACTGCACACTTCAGTCCATCAGACCTTTACTACAAGAGCATGGGAAGATAGGGGACCTTCTGTTCCAATAATACTTCAACAGTATATTATATTATATGCATATATGCATAATATTGTATAATTATGTAAATGCAGTATTTATTATTTTTTCTATGTACAAGTATATATGTGTGTGTGTGTGTGTATATATGTGTAAGTGTGTGTTGGCTGTGTATATATAATATGTGTGTGTGAATATATATAATATATATGTGTGTGTGTGTGTGTGTATGTATACACACACACACACTGGTGCATCTTTCAAAAAATTTGAATATCGCGGAAAGTTTTTTTTTTTGTAACTTATTTCAAAAAGTGAAACTTATATATATTCTAGATTCCATTACATGTAAAACATTTCAAAAGTTTTTTTGTTGTTTTAATTTTGATGATTACAGCTCATGAAAGTCAAAAATCCAGTATCTCAAAATTTTAGAATATTTACATTAGAGTTTCATTGAATGACTGTAGTGTCGATGTAAAATTCGGATATCTCTTGTTTTTTGAAACCACAGTAATGGGGAATACGGCTGACTTAGCAGTGGTCCAGAACACAATCATTGACACCCTCCACAAGAGAGTAATTCACAGGTCATTACCGAAAGAGCGGCTGTTCACAGAGTGCTGTATCAAAGCATATTACATGGGAAGTTGACTGGAAGGAAGAAATCTTGTAGGAAAAGGTGTACAAAGCAGGGGATGACCGCAGCTTTTCTGACTTAAAAACCAAAGTTGATTTTTTTTGACTTGTGAGCTTACAAGTAAGTGGATCAATATTTTGGAGATAGTGCATCAAGAGATGAGACAATGTAAGAAAAAATCTATCAAAATTAGAAAACAATCAGCGAGCAAAAAACTTTTAAAGAAACCTAAGCTTCAGTAGTGATTCCAGGAGCCAAGGGTCTGAACTCATGCCAAGCACCTCAATCGATGCTGGAGGTTTTGTAAACGAGCCCCCGGCCAATTATTGAGTGCAGAAATTTAAACATTTTTTTTTAAAAGAACTCTGAGCTTTATGGTTGTGAAAACCCTTTTTTTTTTTTTTTGTTAGTGATCTTAGTAAATATCTCTAATTTAATTCAATATTTTTAATGAGCTAAATAACTCTAATCATCCAAAATTAAAAAAAAAAAAAAAAACTTTTTGAAATGTATACTTTCCACTGTAATGAATAGAATATATGAAAGTTTCTACTTTTTGTAATGTTACAATTTTTTTTTTTTCACAATATTCAAATTTTTTGAGATACACCTGTATATGTGTGTGTAAATGGTTTCAACAAAAATGTTATAAAATATAATTTAATTCAATAATTACATTAATATAAATAATTGTTAAATTTATATATATTTTTTCAAAAAAAGATGTATACTGAATAATTAACTGTATATATGCAATTAACATTACCAAGATATGAATAATTGAATTAATTTACATTTAATTATACAATATTAAATGTTGAATATTTATGAATAATGATTAAATAATTAATCATATGCATTATATAATATAAATGTATTTAATTAGCAATAATATTATACAATTGACAATGCTTTGTTTTGTTAATGAATGATTAATTAATGATTAATAATTGCCTTAATAGGTTTATATAAATAATTGATATTTAAATATTAGTAAATTAGTACTATCAGTGTTTACTTTATTTAAATACAATAAAGTTACTTATTATTTTATATTTATGAAAATGCATAAATGTATTTGTATAAGCATTCCTGCTAAATTTTAGCCTGGCATTGTCCATACTGATTGAAAACTTCTGTCAGAGCCACTAAGAAACGAGCAGGGTGATGCTCTCTCTCCGTTCATTCTCTCACAGTGTTTCTCATTACACATTCATGTGTGCTGCTCTCTATTAGGTCCTGGGGGTGTGTCTCCCCTGGAGTCTGCTGAATTCAGGAGGACTGTGGGCATCTATTGTTGTGTTTTGAGTCTGAAGCAGCTGCTCCTCATCAGTTCTGTCCACACTTCAGCATTGTTTCTTCCCACAGGAAATATCGTTTAACCGCGTGACATGAACGCGAGTGACTTCACGGAATCCAGTGGACAAGAAACTCAGATTTATGTCTGTTTCTGTCTGCGGTGTTCGTCTGCTTTTCATCACTCCTGACTCTGTCTCCGCCAGGAGGAGTCGGTGATAAAGACTGTGCATCTGAAGCAGGAGCACGTCTGCGTGATCGAGCAGCTGGAGCAGACCATCGAAGACCTGCGCCTGTAAGATTGCCGAGCTGGAGAAACAGCAGCCCCTGCTGGAGCGGGAGGTGCAGACGCAGGACCAGGAGTGTGGAGGAGAGGAGCGCCTCCTCCCGGACGTCTGCCATGTGGACCTACAGACAGAAAACACTGCGCTGCTGACGCTGGAGGCCAAATCAGTGCAGACGTCTCCTGTGGAGGAGTGCTTAAGGTTTTTAAAGTGCCTCCTGTGGAGGCGAGGCACTGGGGAGGAGTGAACTCCTCACTGCCATCAGAAACTGAGAATGCTTCTCAAGTGTTTGTGTGCATGTGCCAGCAGCTGCCGTGCGCTTCGGTGCCTCCTCCACCACCTCCCCTCCATCCGGGATGTGTGCGCCTCCTCCTCCACCTCCGCTTCCAGGAATGAGTGCTCTTCCTGCACCACCTCCTCTCTCAGGCAGTTCCTTTCCTCCTCCTCCACCTCCTCTACCAGGAATGGTTGGGTGCCTCCTCCCCAGCCTCCTTGCCTGGTTGGGCGCCTCCTCCTGCGCCTCCTCTACCAGGAATGGTTGCGCCTCCTCCTCCGCCTCTCTCTCTACCAGGAATGGTTGCGCCCTCCTCCTCCTCCCTCCTCCTCCTCCTCTACCAGGAATGGTTGCGCCTCCTCCTGCGCCTCCTCCTTTACCTCTCTACCAGGAATGGTGGTTGCGCCTCCTCCTGCGCCTCCTCTACTCCAGGAATGGTAAGGCCTCCTCCTGCGCCTCCTCCTTGCGCCTCCTTTACCAGGAATGGTTGTGCCTCCTCCTGCGCTACCTCCCAAGCCTCCTTTACTCAGGAATGGGCCTGCCGCCTCCTCTACCAGGAATGGGTGCGCCTCCTCCTCCACCTCCTCTGCCAGGTGTATCTGCGCCGGCTCCTCTCCTGACTGCAGGATCAGCACCTCCTCCTCCTCCACCTCCTCCTCCAGGTCCTCCGCCAAGTTGGCTCCTGGTCCTCCTCTGGCCTTCGGTTTGGGTTCTCTGCCTCCCGCCGCTCCCGCTGGGTCTGTACGCGTTAGGAGAGAACCGCAGGAGAAATCACCTCACAAAAGCTTGGTGGAGCCGCCGAGACCCATGAAACCTCTGTACTGGACCCGAATACAGCTGCACACCAAAAAAGTACCATCATTCTACATTCATTTCTTTCATTTTTTTGTTCAGCTGCTGTTTTGATCAGTTCCCCTCACACTAATTACAAGAATACCATAGTTACTGTGAGTTATTAATAAGGCAGTAATCATTATCGCTCACTAGTGCTCATAGTTAGTGATCTGACAGATAAAAAAATACAGAGGGGGAACCTGAGCCACATCTACAGACCAGAACACACTTTACATTCTAGACAGAAAGAAAGCATCTAGAGCACCCTAGAAACCAAATGCAGTGCCCTAGCAACACCACCCATTATAGCATGACTTTCACGGTCAATATTAATTAAAATAAACAAACAAAATTTTAAAAAAACACAAATAAAAATTTACAAAAATTTAATTTAAATTTATAATAAATAATAATAAATTAATGAATGCTTAATAAATTAACAAACATTTTATTTTATTTTATTGTTTTTATTTAATTCAGCAGTGAATATAATTTTGTTAATGATAGTTCAGGAAAAAAATATTCAATCATAATTCAATCAAATCACACTAAGTGTATGGCTAAAAATGTGCTGTAAAGTACCTTTACGTATGTATTTTCATAATTTAATCTTTATTTTTTATTCTTAATCATATTCTATTTGCCTTTCATTTAATTTTCTTTTTTTTCTTTTTCATTTTCTTTTTGTAGTTTTCTTTTCGTTTCATCTGTTAGATATTTTTCAGTTTTTTCATTCATTCATTCATTCATTCATTTAATTGCTTTGATTCTTTCTTTCTTTCGTAAAAATATTGCCATGTGATTATTTTTCTTACTGAGGAGGGAGGAGTTGTTGATAAAGCAGGTGTTTTTCTCTCTAAAGTCTGTGTTTTCCTCCCAGGGGACTCTCATGCTCTCGTGTGGGAGAAGATCGAAGAGCCACCCGTGGATTTTGATGAGTTTGTCGAACTCTTCTCCAAAACAGCAGTGAAAGAGAAGAAGAAGCCCCTTTCGGACACGATCAGCCGGTCGGGTCAAAGACCAAGCAGGTGAGCAGAGACGTCCGGGCTCAGGATGAGGTTAGTGTTGGTACGGGTTTACGAGCGCGAGAACGGCGCCAAGCGCTGTTTCCATGACTGAGTCCTGATGTTTGTGTACAGACGGAGGCTGCTCTCAGAGTAATTGGCCAAGCGATTTGGCACCGCCCGTGCACCGGATTCCAGCTCTGATTGGAAATATGACCGTAAAGAGCAGAACCGAGGCGCATAAATATCACAAAGTGCTCCAAACACTCGTGGGTTTATCAGATCTGGTACAGAAGTCGTTTCTAAAGGTCGATGGGACTTTTCCTACACTATAGGAGTAGTGGCACTGGATTGGATCCTATTGAGCAGATAGTATAAACAGATCTCAGCTTTTCTTTTGATTGTGCAAATATTTATTTCTATAGGAACTTTGTTCATACAGAAAAGAAATGAAAAAAAAGGTAACTAACTTTATGCAAGATATGAGAAACTCAACTGCAAGATTATAAAAATTCATAATTGTGAATATAAAATCAGGATATTCTGAGTTTATATGATCAATTTACGACTCCCTCCATGTTACATACACAGGGTTTTTTCCTAAGCGGCTGATCAGATGTGGCCGTGGGTTCTTGGGGGTGCAGTCTGGGGCGGCCGTGTTCGTAGGTGTTTGGCGTCTTGGCTGAGGGACGGGAAGCAGTCCCTCTGAAATGGAGATGTTTTAGTGCGGCTGTGGCCGTGTCCTCATTTATTTAGCAGCCGCACAGACTCGCTCCACACAGCAGCACAGTTGGGCCTCTCTGATCCGGCGGAACCGAGCTGGTTTGTGCCGCCTGGTGTATTTAAATGGTAATTCTCATACACTCGCTCGTGGTGCTGTCTGAGGCGTCTGGAGGTGATTGTCTCACACTGACGGAAACATAAACAACATCATCAATCCATCGGCTGCTTCTGTTTAGCTAGGGGGCGGGGCGGGGGACACCTCGTACTACATTCAGCTTCCGTTTTGATCTGGGCGCTGCATGGAGAGTAATGAAAATCGTAACAATCTATGTCATAGATGTTTGTAAGCTAGCCAAAAAGACTTGGCCCCCACACTTTAAGATCATTGAAATACACCCCCTGCAACCCCGCCCCACGCAGATTAAAAAAACGTTTTTTTTTTTTTGTTTTGGCGGCTGTTTTTGCCCCGGCTCGTGTAGAGACCCCTTAGGGTTTGCCAAATATACTTTTTTGGTGAAATTTTCTTTCAAAGTTTACCATTGTAGTGTACAAAAACGTTTTTTAATAAACAATATTTCACCTTTCCCTTCCCTCCCCCATATCTCTGTTCTCAGACGTTTTGGGGGACTGAATTTTGTTTCTGATTTTGAAATGTCTTCTGTTGAATGAACCACTGCAGAATAAATAACTTCTCACACATTTTAACATCTGACCGTTTCTGCAACCGTAAAATTTCTTTGAGTTTAACACACTTCGAGAATTATTTGTGTTGTTAGACCTAAATGTTAGGGTTCATAAACTTTGCAATGTTTTAATGAATTCAAATAATTTAAATTCACTCACCAAGGATCAGATATATTAAAACTACATTTATATATTCGATATTGATATTAAAATACAATGATACTTTGTGATGGAGTTTATACTTGTTAATGTATTAAGAAATTAAGGATTTTTAAAGATTGATTGTAAATGTATAGAATACTTATCATATATGTTGGTGGACTTACATATATATCAACACACACCCAGACAATATTATATAGTGTATATCTACTGTAGTTTTAAACAGCATAGCTTTTTGCCTGGGATGTGGTAATTTCGAAAATAAGGACTTGTCTAAACTTGTGCTTTTTCTTTTTTAATTTATAACAAAAGGGACTAAATGGCGGCGGTTTTATAACATGCGGTAACATTGAAAACCAAGAGGTCTTCTAATTTCTCCGCACAGTCCTTCAGTAGCTTATCAGAAAAAACTGTATGAGGTAGTTGTAAAAATATGAAGTTAGATCTTTCTTCCAGTGGGGACCCAGAACGCAGGCAATAGCTCACAGATTTGTGAGCGCATCAGCACGGAACTGATGTTGTTGCAGCACCATGAGTGTTTGGTTTAAATACAATGACGGAATTAATGAGTGAAAATAATTGTGACTCGTTTTCCGCATTGTTGTCATGGAGTGGCCTGGCGACGCTCTTGGGTTGATAGATAGTAACTGTTTTTGTTGTGGTCTAATTGCCTGGCAGTTGCTAATTGTTGCATCTTTGCGCTTGAATGTGACCTATTCAGGGTATCAACAATATAAAAGAGCACTTTTTCCATAGCTGGCATTTTTCGCTGAAGCGACGGTTTTGAAGGTTGAGTAGAAGCTTAGAGAGGTCTTGTCTGCTGCGTGTTTATGGCCCCTCTCGAGATGTGACAGCGAAATAAGCAGTTCTTGAGCGTCTTTAACGCTGGTTTGTTTGGTTAAGTAAGAACAAAGATTGTCATGCAGCTTCTGTTTGAAGATCAGCTGGATCGCAAGATGCTGTATTGGGCTATGTGTGTGTACGGGGTTGTGGGTTTGCCATAAACCTCTACGCTCATGTGATCATCACGTATGGATTAAAGATCAGCTGAATGAATGGCGCTTTTGTTCTTACGGGCCAAAACCACTTTCCAGACAATTTTCAAATCAAGGACGTCACGGAAGCCAATCGTTGTAATTACGCGAAACCGATGTGTGTAATGATCTGATGCGACTCGCACTCGTATGCAACGCAGTAATGTTGCATATGAAAGCAGAGATGAGTATTAATCGCCACAGTCACTGATGATTTGGATCGCAATTTAATTCTTAATTGTTTATGGTGTTGAAGCATTACAGGGTTTGGAGGGTGGACGTGACTTAAATTAGCCTAATTGTGTATTTGTTTGCGAAGAAAGAAAAAGCTGTAAAGAAGCCGGGAGGTCGGGTTTTATTTTATATGTATCTTTAGATCTGTCTTACACCTCTGTACTAACAAAAAAAAGTGTAGGAATTACTTACAATGAAGAGAGATCAAGGTAAGGAAGGCTTAAAAAAATAGTTTTCTTGTGACTCTCATTCTTGAAGCTTTTTGATTTTAATTAAAAACTTACTTTGTGTTGATATGTCATTGTCGTATGCACAGGGTTGGTCGACTAATCAACTTAAATAATAATTAATTTTTTTACAACTTAAAGTGGGAGAATGAAATGACATGAGGTCAATTAAATGATCTTGAATGAATGAAATGTAACAAACGACATGAATGCATGAGTGAATGAAGTAAGAAATTAAAATATAATACCCATTTAAATATGAATAAATGTTGTCAAACAAAGTCTTGTATCCATTTAAGACTCAAAACTCAAGTGCGGGTAGCTCCCCATGCTTTTTTAAAAAAAAACATGGAAAAAAGAAAATTTATTTATATAAACTGTAAATAAAGGCATTTAAAAGAGAGAAAGTAAGTAAAATTTGTCTGTTTATGTGCAAAAATGTTTTAAAAAGCAATAAAGCACGTGAAGTCATGTTTGGGTGTCCTCTATCCATTCTGGCAAATGCTCTTAAAATAATTTGCTTACATTTCTCTGCTTGCTGTATGTGTATAACGCTGTAAGGTCTTACGGTTGTGTATGAAACAATGTTTGCCATGAATTGTGTCAGCAATGCAACAGCATCTTTTATACTGTGACGTGATAATAGAGCTCATTCTGGTGTGTCTGTCTGTGTCTATGTGTGTCTGTGTCTATCTGTGTGTGTGTGTGTGTGTGTGTGGTGTGTGTGTGTGTTGTGTGTGTGTGTGTGTGTGTCTGTCTGTGTGTGTCTATGTGTGTATCTCGGCTGTGTGTGTGTCTGTATGGGTGTGTGTGTACTGTCGTATGTCTGTCTGTGTGTGCTGTGTGGTGTGTGTGTGTGTGTTTTGCTGTATGTTATGGTTGCTGTCTGTGTGTGTGTCTGTGTGGTGTGTGTGTCTGTCTGTGTGTGTGTGTCTGTCTGTTCTGTTTGTCTGTCTGGTCTGTGAAATGTGTGTGTGTTTGTGTGGTGTTTGGGTGTCTGTCTGTGTGTGTCTTCTGTGTTGATCTCTCGCGTGTGTCTGTTATGTGTGTGTGTGTTTTGTTTCTCTGGTTCTGTCTGTCTGGCGTGTGTGTGTGTGTGTGTGGTGTGTGTGTGTGTGTGTGTGTTTTGTCCGGTCTGTCTGTGTTTTGTCTGTGTGGTTGTCTGTCTGTGTGTGTCTGTATGTCTGTGTGTGTTTTTTTGTGTGTTTTTTGTTGTTTGTTTTGTTGTGTGTGTTTGTGTGTGTGTGTGTTTTTGTGTCAGTGTGGTTTTTGTTTTTTGTTTTGTGTCTGTTTTTTTTGTGTGTGTGTGTTTTTGTCTGTGTCTGTTTGTGTTTCTGTGTGTGTGTTGTGTGTGTGTTTTGTTGTGTGTGGTTTGTATGTGTGTGTCTTTTTGTGTTGTTGTCTGTTGGGTGTGTGTGTGGTGTGTTGTTGTGGTGTGTTTTTTTTTTGTGTGTGTGTTTGTGTGTTTTGCTGTGGGTTGTTTGTGTTTTTGTGTGTTGTGTGTGTATGTGTGTGGGGTGTGTGTGTGTGTGTGTGTGTGTGTGTGGTGTGTGTCTGTGTATGTTTTGTCTTTCTGTGGTGTGTGGGTGTGGTGTTGTTTGTGTCTGGTGTGTACTGTTATCTGTTCTGTCTGTGTGTGTCTGTCTGGTGTGTGTGTGTGGTGTGGTGTGTTTGTTTGTCTGTTTTGTTTGTTTTTTTTGTGTTTGTGTTGTGTGTTTTTTGTTTTGTGTGGTGGTTGTGTCTGTGTTTGTTTGTTCTCTGTCTGTCTGTGTTTTCGGTCTGTCTGTCTGTTTTTCGGTAGTGTCTGTTTTATGTCTGTCTGGTGTGTGGTGTGGTGTGTGTGTGTTGTGTTTGTGTTTTTTAATTTTTGTGTGTGCTGTGTTTGTTTTTTTTTTTGTGTGTTTTGTGTGGTCTGTCTTTGTCTGTGTGTTTTTGTCTGTGTGTGTGTTGTGTCTGTCTGTTTTGTTTTTCTGTCTTTTTTTTGGCTGTGTATGTTGTCTGTCTGTTTCTGTGTGTGTGGGGTTTTGTGTGTGTGTTTGTTTGTTGGGTGTTCTTTGGTCTGTTCTTTTTTGTGTATGTCTGTTTGTGTGTGGTGTGTGGGTGGGTGTGTTTGTGTCTTTCTGGGTGTGTGTGTTTGTGTCTTTGTTTTTTTATGTTGTCTGTGTGTTTGTTTTGTCTGTCTGTTGTTGTTTGTGTTTTCTGTTTTTTCTCTGTGTTTTGTGTTTTGTCTTTTTTCTGTCTGTTTTTTTGTGTGTTGTGTGGGGTGTCTGTGTTTCTGTGTTTTGTGTCTGTGTGTGGTGTGTGTTTTTGTTGTTGTTTGTTGTCTGTGTGTGTGTGGTGGTGTGTGTGTGTCTTGTGGTTTGTGTCTTGTCTGTTTTTTTTGTTTTTTTTGTGGTGTTGTGTGTGTCTGTGTTATTTTTTTTTCTGTGTGGTTTTTTTGTGTGTGTGTGTGTGGTGTGTGTCTGTGTTTTTTGTATGTTTTGTTGTCTTTGTCTGTTTTTGTGGTATGTCTTTTCTGTTCTTTGGGTGTGTGTCTGTGTTTTTTTCTGTGGCTTTTTTTGTTGTGTCTGTTTGTCATGTTTTGTCTGTGTGTGTGGGGTGTGTGTTGTCTGTATTTTGTGGTTTGTGGTGTGTGTTGTTTTGTGTGTGTTTTGTCTGTGTCTTTTGGTGTTTGTCTGGTCGTCTGTCTTTTTTTTTGGGTGTTTGTGTGTGTTTGTGGTCGTGTGTTTTTTTATGTTCTTGTGTCTGTCGCTGTCTGGTCTGTCTGTGGTGTTGTTGTTTTGTTTGTTGTGTGTGGTGTGTGTGTGTGTCTGTGTCTTGTGTGTGGGTGTGTGGGGTTTGTGTCTGTGTTTGTGTGTGTGTTTGTGTGTGTGTGGTGTTGGTGTTTGTCGTTTTTTGTGTGTGTCTGTCTGTCTGTTTGTTTGTGTGTGTTTGTGGTATGTCTTTGTTTGTTTGTGTGTTTTTGTGTGTGTTTGTGTGTGGTGTGGTGTGTCTGGTGTCTGTTTGTTGGGGTTTGTGTGTGTGTGTGTGTGTTTGGTGTCGGTGTCTTTTTTCTGTTGTGGTGTGTGGTGTGTGTGTGTGTGGGTCTGTGTGTTTTTTGGGTGTGTGTGTGTGGTTTGTGTGGGTGTGTTGTGTGGTGTGTGTGTGGTGGGTTTGTGTTTCCGTGTCTGTTTGTGTTTGGGTGGGTGTGTGTGGTGTGTTTGTTTTGTGTGTGTGGTGTGTTTGTCTGTGTTATGTGTTGTGTGGAGTGTTTGTGTGTGTGTTTTTCTGTTTTTTGTGTTTTTTGTGTCTGTGTCTGTGTCTGTGTCGTGTGTTGGTGTACTGTGTTTGTGTTTTGTTCTGTGTGTGTTGTGTGTGGTGTGCTGTGTGTGTTTTTTTTTTTTTGTATTTCTGTGTTTTTTGTGTGTTGTGTGTGTTTGTGTCTGTGTTTTGTCTGTGTGTTTTGTGGTGTGTTTTGTTTCTTGTGTGTGTTTTCTGTGTTTGTGTGTGTGTGTGGTGTGTGTGTTTGTGTTTGTGTTGTGTTTTGTGTGTTCTGCTTTGTTTGTTGTGTTTGTGTGTGCGTGTGTGTTTGTGTTTGTGTTACTTTCTGTGTGTTTTTGTGTAGGTTGGTTGAAGCGTGCTGACACACCAAGCGTTCTCAGGCCTGCGTGGGGGAGTCCTGATGTCCAGTTTAACATCTCGACATGAAGGACATTCAGCGACGGTCTGTATTATTCTGTTAGTGGTTTGTATGATTTACATTCCTGGGAGATACTGGGAATTTCTTTATTCCTATCTGTTGTTCGGTGTTGTGTGGTGTTTTTTATGCATTCAACTAAACTCATATTCATATTCAACTGGAATTGTTTAATGTATTCTTGGAAAAAATGTGCATCTGGTCATAGATGTTGTCATTCTTACGAGTAATTTTTTCATTAGATGTGGTGATTCGATAGTTTTGAACTGAGATACGCTCAAAAAATGTACCACAGATCAGAGGACTATATAAAAAGTATATTATAAAATATTGTTTTATCTCAATAGTCAGCGTTCTGAAGCGGAGCGACAATAAGATTACAAAACAAGTCAAATGTTATTTCTTTGTAGATTATATGACAAAAACAGACTAAAGACAAGAAAAGCCCAAACAAAAACTAACTTTACCTGCGATGACCTAATTTCAGATTTTTGTGTGAAAAAGGCTACAACTTAAGATGTTAATTAAGCACTTTTTGTCAGTCTGATCCATGTGGTGTAGTTGCTCTGTCCGCATGAGTTAAAGTGTTTTGTCATTGTGATGTTCTGCGGTCACCGGCGGGCGAGGTGGAACGTACAGCTGGAGGTTTTGTTTTTTTTTTTTGGCGAGGGGGGGGGGAAAAAAGTGCTTTCCTGTTTTCTTTCACACTGGCGGTTTGGTTGCTGCCGTTTGAATGCTTGGGCTGGATTTTGGGGCATTGACCGTTTTTGTTCTTCTGTGTTTCTCTGTGTTCTCTGGGAAAAGAGGCAAAGCGAGGGTTTCCTGATGCTATGATAGCTGCAGGGCAAACCAGCGGCTTTGGGCTGCGTCTGCATCCAGGCGCCATCAGATCCATCAACATATCAGACATTCACATCACTGCTGTTTTCTGGACCACTTGTGTTTTATTGATATCTTTCTTTCAGTGATGCACTGGAGGAATCGTTCTTGCTGCAGGGCACCCACTTACAATAAAAGATTTTTAAATAATGAGAGGCCAGATTTACAGGTGGTTTTAATATTTTAAGATTTTAGAAATATTATAAAACTTTTAAAAAACCTTCTATTTATCTTATTTTTATATTTTAATCTATTTTTAAAATTAAATTAACTAACTAAATTTATATATAGTAATATATTATGATATAGTATCTATATATATATATATTATAGATATATATAGGAGATATATATAGTATATTACCAATATTACCAACATACATAACATACATACATATAGACTATATATATAATATGATTATAATATATATATATATATATACATATATATATATATATATATAAAATAATAATACCTTTAATAATTTGAATAAGAATAATAATAATAATAAAAAAAAAATTTTTTATATTTCTTGGTATAATACCATACCAGCTACCACCGATTTACTAATGGCAAAAAAAAAAAAAATTTATATATATATATATTATAATAGTCTATTCTCTATATATATATATATATATATATTTATAATTTTAACTCCTATGAAATCTGAAAGGTATAACTCCTACTTATACCATTCAGATTTGAAAGAACTAAACTAAATGAAAAACCAACTAACAAAATAACTTTTAATAATAATTGGAAATTTTAATGCGCCGTATTGATGAAAAAAAACATGATTATGAAAATTGTTAAAAAAGGAATATACCTGTTTTTTTTCAAGATGAACTCTGAAGTGGTAATGATACTGACGGTAATATCAGAGTTATGTTGTTGAAGGGGGACTGTTGGTCAGGGACAAACTCGTGTGTTTCGTGTCTCTCGTCTCAGGAAACGCTCGTGGAATGCAGCGCATATTTGATTCTGCCAGCAGAACTTGTACTTCATTTCCATCTAATCGGTGTGTTTATGCGTTTGCGAGCTCTCATGCACATGATTTGTTTGTGTGTGTGTGTGTGTGTGTGAGAGAGGAGTTCAGGCCTCGACTGTCATATGATGTCGTGATGTTCAAGATCAACACGCAGGACGTGGTGACATCATCAACTTCCTAATACACACTCAAGAGCTGTTAAAATCACACTGGGCAGAAAACATCGTGTTTTTGAAGGCTATGATGCTTTTGCTGGCCACAGGTGTTTTTTTTTTTTTTTCTCAGTTAAAAATTTTCCCCCGCAGTTTTTTTTTACCTCTTGCCATAGACATTTTTCGACCATTCATTAAGTCGTAATTAAATAAAATGAATTTTGCTCTTACTTTTTACTTTTTAAAATTGCTTTTAAAAACAAACAAGGAAATATTAAAAAACACATTAAATTTAAAAATTATTTTGTGTGTTTAAAAAATACAACCCCCCTTTTAAATAAACATTTGAATTTTTTTTTTTAAATGATAAAAAATTATTTTATTTGTAAAGTTTGACTTCGTTGAAAGTTAACAATGTTGTTTAACGCTTTAGATTTTCTAATAGAGCCTCTTGTCCTGATCTAGCGCTGAAGAAGCTGAATGTCTAAATGAACTGTAAAAACTCAGCCACTGTTACTTTTTGTGTATATTTATTAATTTGGCTTATTATGACACGATTTATGAATATTAAACATGTGTTATACTCAGTTATTTTAATCATTAATCAAGTTGAAATCTAAATAAAGGGATATAAGACTATTTAGTCTGATTAATATTTTACTTTTTTTATATGGTGTGTATTTTTTGATATTTTATATATCATTTTTTCAAATGTAAAAGGAACGTGTTTCATGGAATCATCCAGTTGTTTGTTGCTCAGAAAGGAGAGATTCACCGTGATATGGGCAAATGTGCTGCTTGAGTTATCTTTGTGTGTTTATTTTTGGATATGATGATGATGATGAAGCTGCGGATTCTGTCTAATGTGCGTCTGTGTTGTGTGGCGTGCAGCGATCCTGAATCTGGATAACACTGTGGTTGATTGGAGACGTTACAGTGTTAGCGCTCTATGAGAACGTAAAAGATTCCTCCTCTCTGTTCTTTTTGAAGATTCTTGTTTCCTTCCAAGCATCTCTGTTGTCATATTAGTAGAACAAACCCCTTAAAATTTAAAAACTTGCTTGTTCCATTTTTAAGGCCTCAGGCATGCCACAAACCTTCATATATACTGAGGAAAATTAAAAACATTTACAATCCAGAATCATGCAGTACATGTGGCAATGTCACAGTGTTTGGTGATCGGTGTGTTTCTCTCCTCAATGCATTCTGATGTTTTCATTGCTAAATGTGTGTTCTAGTGATCAGGTGCGCCTTAATATCATGCATGAGTTTAAAAGGGCTCTCATGAAATGCGCATTTCAGATTTGTATGACAAATGTTTCTCAAGGTTAGTTTATAAACATTTGCAGAGTTTCTGTCACCAAAAAAGGTCCAGTTTTTTGCAAAAAACTGATCGTTTTCTGTTTATCTTTTTAGGTATGTTATTATTGCCAGAGTTACACTCCTCAAAGTGCAACAATCTCAAGAACCATTGATTTTCCATTTCATGTGCCCTTTAATACCAAGAAAACACACTGCTTTTATTGATCAGGTAATCAGACAACTGTAGTAGGCTAAATCCCCGTGCTAATGAGAGAGAGGAAGAAGATGTTCCTGGGGGTCTGTTTCTAGAATCAAAACACAATGTCTGCAAGTCTTCCCATGCACACTCCTGAAATATATTAATGTCGACGTTCAGAAAGCACATCAAACTGCAGGACTGAACGCTTATGTCTCATGAAAGCGTGTGTCCTGTGTGTGTGTGTGTGTATAAAATAGCCCCATTTGGAGCAGAACGTTCGGTCAGGTGCTTTGATGAAAGCAGCAAAAAAATTGGCTTTTTGTTTGAGGATGTGAGTTGGACTTTTGCATAAAAATCTTTTTTGGGTTTTGGAAGCCTCCATGTGCAAAATCATTAAAGGGACTTTGAACCGTCCTAAAATTCGGTTTCAGATTCATTCATTATGAGTTTATCTGGAGAGTATGTTAGTCAGCGGAGGCAGGAAACATTTTTAAGATGTTTCGTGATGGCTCGCGCCATAGGAAATTATTGAATCCAGACCTGTTCAAATAGCAAAAAAAGAAAAAAACATACAGTCAGACGGCAGCAATGCCACCTATGATCGCTCTAAGTGATTTTTTATCCGCTTTTATGAGTGCGAGTTTCCAGTATGGCCCGTGTGCAGATGTCAGTCCTGCCGCGCGCGTGTCGTATCTGTATATTGTCTTTTGATATCTGCCTTTGAGTGTTGTGTTGTGAAGGCTGAGCGTTTGAGCCCTGAAAGCTGAACTCATATATAATCTTTATAATTTACTACTTAAAAAACGCATGTAAATGGGAATCAGAGAGCAGCCGTGGGGTCACGAAATACTTGTTAAACGTTTGAAAAGTGCTGTGTGTGTATATGTGCTGTGTGGATCTTCCTGATGACGCTTAATGGATGACCGAGGACTTTTCCAGAGTTTATATTCACGCCTGAGCCGTACAACACACTCTCCTGAATGAACGTGTGTTGTCTTAGCCTCATTTTTTCTTTGTGTATGAGAGTGAGAGCG
Source organism: Cyprinus carpio (assembly GCF_018340385.1). Taxonomy (NCBI): domain Eukaryota; kingdom Metazoa; phylum Chordata; class Actinopteri; order Cypriniformes; family Cyprinidae; genus Cyprinus; species Cyprinus carpio. Next base: position 24,860,107 of record NC_056608.1, read on the forward strand.
AGCGGACGTTTTCTGTCTTTTGGGATCACCTTCCTGATGGCCTTACGGCACTCGGACCTGTGCGTTCTCGGTGCCGTTTGATGTCGGCTGCTTTGTTTATTGGAAGGTATTTGTTCTGCAGTTCGCAGAGATACTCAGTCGCTGTTCGGCCAAAGTCTGATTCTATTACACACACACAGAGAACGGGAAAACTGTTCAGGGTTTAAATGTTATTGATGTTATGATAAAAGAGGGAAAAGCATTGACTACAAAAAGTAGCTTTAGAAAGAATATATTTCGATTCAACATTGCCATAAAGAATTATAGTAGGCCTAATTATGTTTTAAATATGATTGATTTCATTCACAACATTTAAAAGATATTAACATTACTTCACATAAATTATCTTCTGATGACGGTGTGTGTTGTTGCCGTAGTGCATTATCTATCTGTCCATCCGTCAACCGGTCTGTCTGTCCATCATTTGCTTCTCACTGTCCCCTGTCAATCTGTCCATCTAGTCATTTTTGTCCCTCTGTCATTTGCATCTGTTCTGTCTGGTCCATCTGTCATTGTGTACCTGTCCATCTGTCATTTTGTCCATCTGTCATTTTCTCCATCTTGTCATTTTGGTCCATCTGTCATTTTGTCCATCTGTCATTTTGTGTGATCTTTCCTGTGTGGCTATTTGCATCTGTCTGTCTGTCCATCTGTCATTTGCATCGTCCATCCTGTCAGTTGGTCTATCTGTCATTTTGTCCATCTGTCATTTTGTTCCATCTGTTCATCTGTCCCATCTGTCATTTTGTCCATCTGTCATTTTGTCCATCCTGTCAGTTGCATCTGTTCATCTGTCCGTCTGTCTGTCCATCTGTCATTTGATATCTGTCCATCGTGTCCATTTTGTCCATCTGTCATTTTGTCCATCTGTCATTTTGTCCATTGTTCATCTGTTCATATGTCCATCTGTCAGTTTTGTCCATCTTGTCATTGTTGTCCATCGGTCATTTGCATCTGTCTGTCTGTCTGTCCATCTGTCATTTGCATCTGTTCATCTGTCCATCTGTCATTTTGTCCATCTGTCATTTTGTCCATCTGTCATTTTGTCCATCTGTCATTGTTGTCCATCTGTTCTACTGTCCTGCATCTGTCATTTTGTCCATCTGTCATTTTGTCCATCTGTCCATTTGCATCTGTCTGTCTGTCCATCCGTCATTTGCATCCGTTCATACTGTCCATCTGTCATTTTCGTCTATCTGTCATTTTTGTCCATCTGTCTTCATTTTTGTCCATCCGTCATTTGCATCTGTTCATCTGTCCATCTGTCATTTGTCCATCTGTCCATTTGTCCATCATGTCATTTGCAATCTGTTTAATCTGTTTCACAAAATCTGTCATTTTGTCCATCTGTCCATTTGCATCTGTTCATCTGTCCATCTGTCATTTTGTCATCTGTTCATTTGTCCATCTGTCATTTATGTCCATCGGGGTCATTTTGTCCATCTGGTCATTTGCATCTGTTCATTTGTCCAATCTGTCATTTTGTCCCATCTGTCATTTTGGTCCCATTCTGTCCATTTTGTCCCATCTGTCATTTGCATCTGTTTCATTCTCCTGTTCCATCTGTCTTTGTCCATCTGTCAATTGGCATCTGTTCATCTGTCCATGCTCTTCATTTTGGTCCCATCGGTCATTTTTGTCCATTGCATTTTGGTCCATCTGTTGCATTTGCCATCTGTTTCATCGGTCCAGCTGTCATTTTTTGTCCTCCCATCTGTCATTTGCATCCTGTTCATCTGCCATCCTGTCATTTTTGTCCATCTGCTCATTTGCCTCTGTGTCATCTCTGTCCATCTGTCATTTTGTCACAATCTGTCCATTTGTCATCCATCTGCCTGGTCCATGCGGTTCATTTTTGTGTCTGTATGCCATTTTGCCTACTGTTTATCTGTCCATCTGTCATTTGCATCCTATCCATCTGTCCATTTTGTCGATTTCTCGTCTGTCATTTGCGTCCGTCCATCTGTCACTTCTGTTCATTTGTCATCTGTCTGTCCATCATTTGCATCTTTCTGTCCCCTGTCCATCTGTCACTAGCCTCTGTCCATCTTGTCATTTTGTGTGTCTGTCCCATCATTTGTATCCGTCCATCTGTCTGTCCGTCTCTCTGTTGGTCATTTGTATCCGTTTTAATCTGTCCATCCATAATTTTGTGTCCGTCCATCTGTCTGTTCCATCATTTTCATTCTTTCTGTCCCCCGTACCATTGTTCATCTGTCATTTTGTAATGGTGTCCATTCCGTCTCGTCATTTTGGGTCCATCCATCTGTCTGTTGGTCATTTTGCGTCTGTCCATCTGTTGGTCATTTACGTCCATTATCTATCGTTTCTGTCGGTCATTTGCATCTTTCTGATCCTCCTTCCATCTGTACATCTGTGATTTCCATCCCATCCATCTGTCGGTCAATTTGCGTCCATCCATCATTTGTTCTGTCTGTCTGTCCATCATTTTGCATCTTTCTGTCCACTCCCATCCATCTGTCCTAGTCTGTGCGTCCAATTTGCGAGTCTTTACCAGGTCTGTCAGGATGCATGCATTTGCATCTGCCTGTCCATCACTGTCTGTCTCTCGCCATTCCGTCCTGTTTGTCCATGCACGTCCTGGTTGTTTGTTGTACTTTCAAAACACCACATTTTCCATAATTTGGCGGCCCCAATACTCCGTTTCTCTTTATGCGTTCGTTTACTCAGTGAAGAAGGAAATTTATGAAGACTCTGTGGCTTTTAGTGGACCTTATTGGGCTTCCTAACGACTTTGATAACAAACTTTATTCTGCTTCCAAATAATAAAGTGGCTAAACGCAAAGAACACCAGGGTGCGTATTTGTGTAAAATACAGTAACTCTGACAGAACACACAACATCTTTGACCATAAGAGTGCAGGTCTGTCTCCGTTATGCTGCACCCATGTTTTGCTGTTGGTTATTTTGTCTCTCATTTGTCCAGCAACATCTGTGGGTATTTCGTTGTGAAGTTATAGTTTTGAAGCAGTTGAGATCCATTTTGCAGTGACAGAGAGCCCCGTAGAAATAGCGGGGAGAAACATCATCAAGAGTCCGTCAAAACGCACCAAAAGAGGTAAGTGGTCAAGCAAACCTGGGCTGTGTGAAAACCCTACATGCTGAGTGATCCACGAAACACACTACTATTACCTAACCTGCACAGACCACTTAATGACTGTTATCCCCTTGCATCTCTCATTCACCATGAGACAGCCATTTTTAATATAATCTTTTTAACTGCCGCCCTTCATAAGGTCTAGGTTATTCTCCACTCAGCTCTCCCAGATTTCCTGATTATCCTCTTGTCACGAATTGTAACGGTCTTCTCGGTACTCAACCTTCACTGAGGGGCAACTCCAATTTCTCAACGCAAACTCCAGATTCTGTCGATGGGATGCAGGTCCTGCCGCGCCGTGGTCTGAACCTGCGTTCATTACATCAGTAGCGGGCGCAACAACAGTGCAATTGTTTCGGCGAATCTTTTTTTTACAACCAAAACGGTGTTTCCAATTTGAATCAAACCAACTGGCATCAGTCACTCAGTCAGGAACTTCCCTTGCTCACTGAAATTGAGTCAGATGGACCCTCTACGCTCTGAACCTCCGGAACCTTGTCGGTTAATGATGTTTAACAGACGTCTCAGAATCATGTAGTCCGGTTTCTGTCTCATAATCTGGTTCTGCGTCTTCTCTCTCCAGGACTCTCAGCGCGGCTATTGGGTGCGGCAGAATTTCGTTAGTAGTTTTTGGCCTTTGGGAACTTCATGAACGGGGGGAATCGCCACCAGGAGGACAAGCAGAGGCCTTCACGCCTCGAGACATGTCTGGCCCAAACTCTCTAAGGATGTCAAGAGCCGCGTAAGACAAACACACACAGAGTTAAGACACAAGACACATCTTAACTGGTTCATTAAAGGATGTAGTTTTTCATTTTCCAGCATAAAATTTTCCTGATAATTTAATCACCCCATGTCATCCAAGATCTTCATGTCTTTCTTTCTCTCAGTAGAAAATGAAGGTTAAGGTTTTCTGAGGAAAAACAGTTCCATGATTTTTCTTCCATATAGAAAATCAGCTGGAGGTTTGCGTAACTTCTTCTCGCCTACTGACCTTTCCAACGTCGATTACGCCAATGTGAAGTCGCGGCCGCGCAATAACGCAGAGCCTAGTCCAAGAGATGAACATTTGACGGTTTAAACATCAGTTATACTAAATTTTTCTATCCCTTTTTTTGTTGTTTTTTTTTTTTTTTTTTTGGCTAGATTAAGACCCTTAGTTCCTCAGCTTGCGTGTACTCATCTTTAAGCTAGGAGCCTCCCTTGCAAGCTGGCTTGAAACTGCCAATTTGACACCTTCAACCCTTTGATCCCCGCTAAAGTCCAGCTAAATGGAGAAAAAATCCTGGAATGTTTGTCTTAAACACTTTACTTTCATTTCACTGAATGAAACGAAAGACATGGACATCTTGGATGACACCTGGGGTGTGTTTGAATTATCAGGAAAAATGTTTTATTCTGTCGAAGTGAACTAGTCGCTTGTAATCAGTGTGTTCGCTCTTTTTTCTGCTGTGTTTTACCTAAGGCCAACTAGAAAGAGGTCCCGTGATGTCATATATAGTGTCTTACTACCTGAGGACACTTTGTACCGTAGGTGCAGTTTCATTTAAGACTCGCTCTCTACTGAACATATCGCTCAAACAGCTAATCAACAGAACCCTTCAGCTGTCAGAGTCCTGCCTGTGTGTGTTGTGTTGTTCTGTGCTGTGTGTGTGTTTTCACCAGACGCGGGCAGGGAGACGTTGTGTGTTTCCTCCTCCCAGAAACCTCACGACCTGTTTTCAGGGCCTCTCAGATGAAAGTTTGAAGACTTGGACTAAAGATCTGCTGGAGAGCCGGCAAGATCCTAATGAGGTCAAATAAAAAGAAGCTTTAGATCCACGCTGAGTCTGCTAAAGAGGAGAGTGTTTGAGTGGCGGTGCTCTGATTTCTATGCTTTTTGAGCTTAATGTGATTCTTTTCTAAATGCCCGAAATGAAGTTCATGGACAGACGTTGTACTGAACGTACGCGAAAAGGTTGAAGGGTATTGTAGTTGATTAGTGACTTGTAAAAAGGGCTAGAAAGAGATTTGAACTTGGAAATCAATCTGGCTATGGGTGTTGCTAGGTGGGTGCTGCATGTTGCTAAGTGATCAGTCTAAGCACTTATTGGTTTCTTGGGTGTTGCTAGACGAAAACAGAGCAGCTACTAAGAACAAGTACTTAGATGAGTTTGGCACTTTGTATCTTGATTTAAAAAAAAAAAAATAGTGTAGGGTTTACTTTGAAACTATTTTCACTGAGAAATTGCAAAATTTCACAAATAATTAAAAAGAAATGGCAAGTAACACTGAATTAAATGTGAAATTGTGAAGTAGAAATCATGTTTTTTCTTGTAAAACGTATTTTCAATAATCTGTTTTTCTGAAAAGTTTTTTTACAGTGTTTTTTTTACAAATATGCGAGATAATTGAAAGTTGAATCATTCCTCACAGTGATGGCCACATGTTAACCGTAGCGTGATCGTGAATGTTATTATTAGCTTGTGATTAAATGAGTGAGTCTGCGCGAGTGTGAGAGAGTGACTGGCTTGAGTGTGAGAGAGTGACTGCTTGCTTGAGTGTGAGAGAGTGACTGCTTGAGTGTGAGAGAGTGACTCTTGAGTGTGGGTGCGAGTGAGAGTGAGTGTGTGAGTGATGCAAGTGTGAGTGAGTGAGAGTGAGTTTGTGCGGGTGAGAGAATGTGTGTGTGTGAGAATGCTAGGTGTGTGAGGTGTGAGTAAGTGTAATGTGCGCATGTGAGAGAGTGAGTGTGGGGCGCGTGTATGAGAGTGAGTGTGCGTATGTGCGGGTGAGTGAGTGTGTGCGAGTGTGTGATCGCTGAGGTGAGTGCGTGTGCGTGTGCGCATGTGAGAGAAGTGAGTGTGTGCTTGAGAGATGTGGTAGTGAGTCTTGTGATGTGTGTGAGTGAGTAGATGGGTGAGAGAGAGAGAGTGAGTGAGTGTCGCGAGGGAAAGGGGCAGTGTGAGAGCGCCAGTGTGTCTGCGAGAGTGGGTCGTGTGCGAGTGCGTGTGTGCGAGTGCCAGTGAGTGTGCGCGAGCGCTGAGAGTGTGTGAGGTAGAGTGTGTGTGTGTGCGCGTGTGAGGGGTGAGTAGTGTGTGTGTGTGTGAGAGGAAGCGAGTGCAGCAGGAATAACTCCACAAGTAATGATTCATTTCTCCAGTCAGTCAAGGTGGAGTCAGTGAACCCGGGCACTTCTAATCGCTTCTGCCCAGACTGCTTCCCGTTAAGCGTAATTGGTTTAATTGCTGCATGTTTGAGCAGAGAAATGAAAAGATTGCTTCTCGGGGAGGCAGGAAGTGCAGATTTTCCCTTAGCCTTCTTTCGGAATCTCTAGGTTCACAGGTTAGCGTGTGCTTGATTCGCCTTAATCCAGAGTTTATCCACACGGGCCTCCTGCTGCTTCGCTCTCTTGGAACAACTTGATACTTTGACACTCTCTTCTGGTGGAGTTTTAGAAAAGCAACAGGTTCACACAGATCTTACTTTTTCCAGATCCACTCCACAAAGTTGCGTGGTTTGCGTTTAGAGGCGTCGTAGGTATGCATGGTTCGTTTTGTTTCTGTCCGGTTGATGTACAGGACTGATGAGGTTTGCAGATGTTCAGATCGGTCAGTTAGAATCACAAACCGGTCTCTGATCCGTCTGGCAAGATCAGCAGAATCACTGCATGTGCTTTGAGACACAGAGGTGACATTAGTCGTCCTGTGTGTGTGTGTGTGTGTGTGTGTGTGTGTGTGTGGCCCAGAATGCCTCAATTACACATCAATGATCCTTTCTGAATGAAAAGTTCATTTCTGGTTGGTTCATTTCAAGATTGTTATTGTGTGCTTGAACTGAGGATTTATTTTCAGTATTTTTAAATTTAAAGAAATAACCTAAATGCCATTTTTAATGTAAGTATGGGGGCCTCATTCATGAAATGAGCAGAATAAATTTGTTCAAATCGTAAATTACACTTTCTGTTTAATATAAATAATAAATATTTAGTGTTTCTATTTAATATATAATTTATATTTATATTTAATACATTTTAATATAAGTATTATAAAAAATATCAGTGTTATATAAAGTATATTAATTAAACATTGTTTCCAAACAATTAACGCAGTTTTACAGAAAATCATGTTCATTTTTTATTTTAACTTTTTATAAATATAAAAAAAAAAATTTTTTTGTTGTTGTTTCATAAATGACGGCCCAATGTAAATTCCAAATCGTTTATAGGGACGAATTTATTTGATTAAGGAAAACCGGTAATATTGTGAAATATTATTATAATTTAAAAAACAGCTGTTTTCTGTGTGAATATCTGTTAAAGTGTAATTTATTTCTGTGATGTGCAGCTGTATTTTCAGCATCATTACTCCCAGTCTTCAGTGTCACATGATCTTCGAGCGAAAAAGACATTTGTAATATGCTGCACTCTCATTCACAAATTCCACTTTCTGTATGAAATGAAGTCCAGTGTGTATCATTTCCATGTGGGAATGATTGTTATTTTTGATTGTTATTTAATTGTAAATGTTGTTTCCCCAGCATCGCACTGCGGAGGTGGGAGAAGGTGTGCTCGGTCTCGACTGAAGAGCATCTGCAGCCGGTTTAAAGACAGGATGGAGGTGTTCGTGAGTGAAGGTGAGTGAGTCTGATGATGGCAGTGAGCGTGGGAATGATGGGATTTTCCTTCAGGATTCTCAGACTCACTTGAATGTGTGACTGGTGTCAATTAAAACGAAGGGATTCTGGATTCCTCGCGATCGTCTCTCCTGAGAATCGGGTTTGATTCGCGAGGGGGGAATCACAGGCCTGACTGCCCATTAGCCGCAGCTGTGGTTTGTTGGTGTAGCAGGTTTGCTAATGGCGTCTGACCTCTAGTAGTACAAGCATGTGAGATTCTGATGACGCGAGAAACCATATATTATTCTGGAGTATCTCGACCTGCCGACCGAGGAGAGCCCAGCTCACACACACACACACACTGTCTCTTCTCAATCTTTACGACCGCGCACACTACACGGAGACCGTTCTCATGACAGACAGACGTGTGTGTGGTGTGTGTGTGTCCGCTGGGGGTGTAGGGGGGGTTCCGTTGTGGTTTCACTTCGGTACTTGAAACAAACTAACCTGGTGCCTTAATTTGTCAGTGAGCATCTTGAGTTGTGACCCCCTGCTGACCGCTTTTCTTCGACGAAAGCTCTCTCATTGTGCTGGCTGGCCAGAAAGATACAAATGTGATTTTATAATACTTTATAAATAAAGTGTGCCGGCTGTGGTTGGTTGTAAGATGTTCGCATCGGTTTAGTGTTGTTTGTTTTTTTTTGTTATTATGTTTGTTTTTTTCTATTTATTTCACGGGGTTTATTTTTTTTAATTGTTTTTTTTTGACTGATTTTCTTTATTTAGCATATTTTTTTTATTGTTGATTTTTATTTGTAAAACTTTGTCTTACTTATTTGTGTTTATTTGTTTTATATTTGTTTTTGAGAGGGGATTTGCGTTTGTTTTTTTTCTTATTTTTTTTTTTTTATGATTTTTTTACTTTATTTTATTTTGTTAATTACATTTGTTTTTTTTTGTTTTATTTATAACCTGGACATTTTTGTTATTTTTATACCTTTGTATTTTTGTTTTGTATTTTAATCTTATTTTTTTTCTTAACTACTAATTTTCTTTTTTTTTTTTTGTTTATACAAAATTTTTTTGTTTGTTTTTTTTTTTTTTTTACTTTTTTGTGTTTTTTTATTTTTTTATTTTTTATATTGTTACGTTTTTGTTATATTTTTTGTATTAGAGTTTTTTTTTTAATTTTTATTTTTTACGTTTTTTTTTATTATTTTTTATTTACTGGACTTGTGTATATTGTTTTTTTTACTATTTATTTTTTTATTTTTTATTTTTGTTTTTATATTTTTTTATATATCTGTATTTTTTAGGGAGGTTGTATTTGTTTTTTTTTTTATTTTTTTTATTTTTTAGTTAGTATTTTTTTTTTTCTATGTTTTTTACCATTTTTTGGTTCATTGGATTATTTTTATTCTTTTGCATTTATGAGATAGTTTGTATACATTTTTTTTAGGTGTTTTGATTATTTATTCTTTAATATTACAAATATAAAAATATAAATAAATAATTTAATATAAATATAACAAAAATATTACAAAAAAAAAAAAATAAAAAAATATATAAAAAAAATAAAAAAAAAATTTTTGCATTCCCATTTTGCTTGTTTTTTATATAAGTAGTAATTTTGTTTGTTAGAACAGTTGTTTTTATGTTATTTTATTTATTTACGATATATTTTTGTGAATATTTTTTTTTACTATTTGACTAGCTTCTGATTGTTTTTTTTTTGGTTGGTCTGTTTGGTATTTTTTTTATTTTTTCTGTAAGTTCGACGTTTTTTTTAGTTTTATTCTTTTATTGTTTTTTAGTGGAATTATTTTGTGTGTTTATTATTGGTTTTTTTTTTTATATTTTTATTTATTGTGTGTATTTTGTTTGTATTGTTGTTTACCCTATTTTATTTTTTTTTATTGTTTTTTTATATTTTTGTTTCATTATTTTATGTTTATTACTCTTATGTGTAATATATTGGTTTTATTTTTTTTTTTATTTTTATAGTTTAGTTATAGGATTGGTTTTTTTTTATGTTTTTTATTTTTTTTTTATTATTAGGTTTCAAGGTTTGGTTTTTTTATGGTGAGTATGATGATATTGGGTTGGTATGTTTTATCTTTTTGTTTTTTTATTGTACTTTTTTGTGTGTATTATTATATTTTGTTATGTTTGTTTTTTTCTTTGTTTTGTAGTTTTTTTTTTTAGTTTTGTTTATTGGTATTTTTTTGATTTATGTGTAGTTATACTATTTTGGTTATTGTTGTATGTTGCATTTGTAAGTTGTTTTGTTTAACATGTTTTATTTTGCTTGATATTTATATTGCGGGGATGTGTTTTTTTTGTTTTGTTTTGGTGTTTTTCTTTGTATTTTTTTATTATTTTTAATTGTTGTTTTTTTGTTTATTTGTTTTTTAAGTTTGTCATCGAGTATAGATAATTCCCCACAGTTATTATTTACAGTTGTGTTTTGATTTGTAAAAACACAATACTGTGTATTTAGAGATATATTTCACATGTGTTTAAGTGTACAAGTGATTAATCATTTGACAGGCGTCGTCTAGTGCATAATAACTATTACACAATATTTTGTACATTTTATTTAAAGTTACTCCTACAGTAGATATGATTATCTGTTTAATTAAACTCCCCTTTTTACTTGGTCCGATAGAAGCTGCGTTTGCAATCACAGTCCTGTTATTTGTATTAAAGCTGACTATAGTTTAAATAACCTGTAACGTCTTTTATAGACCATACATCCCTGCTGTTTTGCATCCGTGAATTAGACTGTGTTCATGGTAATTCAAGATTCAAACCAGGACCTTTTTTCTTTTTCTATCCAGCAGAAAGTAGAGATAATTTACAGGTAGCTGTGGCAAGTTGCAAAAAGAGGAAGCCAACTCTAGTGACACGCGATTAACATTTAAGTTCATGTACTAATCCTATCTGCTGTTATCGTTGTAATCCATTGTCTTTGTTTCTGTCTTTATAGTAGTTGATCATATGCCTCACAGGCACACATAAATATTTTGTCAACATTGTGTAGTATATGCTTATATAGCCTGCCTGGTATGCTACTTAGTGGCCACTTAATATCTAAATAAGATTTATAGCTATTAGAATTTGCTTACCAGGGTGATGCTATGGTCCGGCTGTGATGAGGTTTTTCTAGGTGTTGCGGCCCTGTTAAGATAAGAAGAGTTCCTATGCATCTTCACCTTAGATTCGTGATTTTTAGAAGGAAAACACCTAGAGAGAACGAGTAAGACAGAAGTCATTTACATGCAATGCCAAACGATGCTGTTCTGCTACGTTTCAGATGTGCTGTGTGCTCATCCAGCATCTGGCACACATGCAATCGTATCATCTGTCTGAAATGTGGAGTCACTTAAAGCTCAGTATTGTGTGGCCCTAAAGGTTCCGGGAGCTCCTGAGCGTGTGTGTTTACTCGGTATTTTAAGGCCAAGACGCGGAGAAGAAAAGAATTGGGTTGTTCGCCCAATACACCTTTTCTTCACCAGTCTGGTCAACGAAGTTTCTCACCGACTTTATAAGTACTATCGGGGTAAGAACGTAAGAGAAACACTGATAATCCGGCAGTGATAGATGGTTTTATTTGTAGTGCAACAAATACACAGCTGGCAGCTCTTCATTCACATAAACGTATGACCACTACTGTTGTAGGCCAGTGCTTCTGTCAGGAAGGCGTTGGTAACGATACTTTGGTGGCTCTAGTAATCTGTGACAAGGTTAAGAAAATTGTACGGGGAACGCTTTGGTCGGAATGTCGGTTTCTTGCTGTTAGATCTATATAGTACTGGATGCAGGCTTTTGAAGATTAAAACGGATCACATAGCTGGTCTCTTTCCAGCAAGAGCACTATTTGTATACTTTATAACAGCTGTTTAGATAATAAATAAAAGATGTTAATGTTATGTTCAAGTTAAGACAAAATTATAATATTTGTATGTGTTTGTGTGTGGGGGGGTGTGTGGGGTGTATATAGTATGTAGGTGGTATATGTACAACCACATACGACCTCGTGGCACTCGGGGTTATAGGAACCAGCCCGGCCTGTCTGTTAACACCGATTTAACCCCCTAAAATAAACCCCGGGCCTCTTTCTTCCTGCCGCTGGTTTATGAAGCGCGTGCCGATCAGAATCTTCGCTCTCCAGTGTTGTGAAAACGATCGGATGGCGTGTTCTGAGCGTCGTGGTGTTTAGGAGCACGGTGAGTTGTTATGCTGGCTTCACCTCGATACCTGAGCGATGGACACAGTGCATCATTGGGACGGCTGCGTTTCTTGCTCTCAGATCTGCTTTCCGACACTCTGTCGGGGGAATTAGGCGTTACAGATCCGTAAGGGGGGGGGGGGGGGGGGGGGGGTGATGAGCAAAGCTTGTTCTGACACGGAGAAATAGAAGTGGACGCAACAGCATTCCGGGAATTAGCACGCTCCACCAAGCCAATGAATCTCCCAGACGCAAGTGTGGTGTGTGTGTGTGTGTGTGTCTGTGTTGTCTCGGTGTGTGTGTGTGTGGGTGTGTCTGTGTGTGGTGGTGTGTGATGTGATTGAGTGAGAGTGTGTGTGAGTGATGGGAGAGAAGTGGGTTTGGGAGAGAGAGAGGAGAGGTGGTGTGTGTGCTGTTGTTTGTGTGTGGGTGAGTGACGAGAGATTGTGGTGAAGTGAGTGGTGTGGGTCTGTCTGTGATTGTGAGAGAGAGTGGTGTGTGAGTGTGGTGTGGTGTGAGTGATAGAGAGAGAGAGAGAGTGTGTGTGTGTTGTTTGAGTGAGAGGAAGGGAGGGACAAAGAAGAGAGTGTGTGTGTGTGTGTGGGTGAGTGAGAGAGAGAGAGAGAGTGTGTGGGGGTGTGTCTGTTAGTGTGTGTGTGAGGAGAGAGAGGGAGCCGAGAGTGTGTGTGTCTGTGAGTGAGTGATACGAGAGGAGAGTGTGTGAGGTGTGTGGGTGACGTGAGAGAGCGAGTGTGTGTGTGGGTGTGTGTGTGTTTGAGTGTGTATGTCTTTTTCTATTATAGTGTTGTCTGTGGAGTTCAGTCTTTTTGTTTTCATCAGCTTGTTTTCTGTTCAGCACTGTTAGCAGAGGTTTTGGTTTTAGCTTTTTCCAAAAAAACTGACTGATTGATCCGAGAAGCTCATGCTCCTCACCCGTTTTAAGAGTGAATAAAGCAGTTATTTGTGGATGACTTTTGGCAAGTATGCTTCAGCTCAGATCAGTGAGGGTCTACGACCAGTCCAGCACAGGTTTTTTGTTGGTTCAGTGAGCTGATTGATCGTATAGGCCTCAGAAAACAGACAAGCTGATAAAATATTGGAATTTGTCTTGCTTTGCGTCTAAAACATTCATAAAGATCAAGATGCATTTACTGGAGATGCACAGTGACGTGAGATAAGAAGTCTCGTGGCCTGTTTTCTGAGAAAAGCTGCTCAAACTGAAAGTGCATTTATGATTAAAACATGAAGCTAAATATCAGAAAAATCAACTGAATTCCAAGCGGGAACAGCGGGATTTTATTTTTCTGGCCCCTATGGAAGATCACTTTGCCATTTCAAAGTACCATTTATCTTGATTTCACCTGTAAGAATGTTTAGATAATCATTACTGGAAAACAACACCACGTACCAAAACGACGATCCCAGACAACCGCCTTCATCTGTGATGTGCCGTTATGAAGGTTCTGGGGGCCTTTCTACTAACGTCTCCCATCAACCGTGTGACATGCTCCAGATGGTTCATCTTTCAAATACTCGCAGACACCAATTATATCTGCAGACATTAAGATCCTGCACCCTCTACAAAGTGAGAGGCCAGTCCGAAAAGCAACCGCTGTTCTATTGTCGTTTAACCCCACGCTAACGTGAACAGACGCCGACCAATACCTGTTAAGCTTCCCAGTCGAAGACCCCGCGACTGCCCTGCCGCCCATACACGATAACAGAGCCCGTCCAACCAAATACAACACGCATGCCCCTTCGCACCCGATCGCTGGACCGACGCTTATACAGTAATTCATGAGGCGAGGCGTGGCGCATGTGCTCTACATCTCGTCATGACACACTACGCGCCTCCCCCCTCGCGACTCGGGTTTCTTCCCTGACAGTCTACCTCACTGAAACCCCATCGCGTCAGAGATGCAAGGATTACGGCCTCTTTTACGCTCTGGCCCCCCACGCGTGATGTGATTAATTTTCCGTTGCGTCGTCGCATGTGGGAAGACGGGAATGGAAACGACCGAGGGAATGAGATAGAATTTCTTTCTACCATAGTAATTATGTCAGGCACAATGTTTTCAGGGCAATTCCACCGGATCCCAGCTCACGCTGAGCGTGGTCCTCCTGAGCAAACTTTGGGATCTCGACTGGCGTTTTGACGCCGCGAGCGAACTCATTGCTGAGACTACGAGGGAGGGAGAGCACTGATTCAGGAAATGGAGAGTAAACAACGCCGTGCGCTATTTGTTTCGAAACACAACAGTAACATGCGACAGTCAGTTGGTAGTTGTGTTCTTTTATTTAAACACTGAAATAAAAAAAATTGCTTTTTTTTTTTTAATTCTCCACCAGGTGTCACATGTGTCCCGGGTTCATCCAGAAGAACCCAGAACAGACGATCATTCCTGTAATTAAAAAGGCGGAAAAAAAATGCACATTTTGGTCATTTGGTGTCCAAAAATAATTTTTGTAAAATTTTCTATGAATTTATATTATTGGTTCCAGGAAGCTTTTTATAAAAGATATTTCAGCTTTCATTTTTCCTCTTGACAGTTAGATTAGTTTGATGTGGAATAGATATGTTTTTTAATGAACCAGTTGCACAGCCATGAAATACATTGATCCGTTTCATCCTACATGTGGGAACTTGTATACAAGTCAAGTTGAATTTTATATGTTTGCAAAACCAAATATTTTGTTGTGTTAGAAATAAATGTCAGTTTTCAGAAATCGGGGCTGTTTTTGAACCGTCATTTAATAAATTTATATTCGGTCCAATTGGGTTAATCCAGGTAATATCTCAGATTATAATTTTTTATTTACCATTTGTTATTTTCTTTTATATGTGTTCTTAATTAAGGGTTTAATAAACAATATGTATTTTGATTTTTTTTTTTTTTTTTTTTTTTGCAATCAATATTTTTTTTTTTCAATGTTTCATGTGTCATGTTTTAAATTTCACAAGAATTTCTCAATGTGTTAATCACAATTTAAAGGGCGGGTAGAATGCAGGTAGTAATAAGCAGTAATGTTCAAAGACTATATTTAGTTGAAAAGCCATTAGGTTGAGTAAATGTGAAGGGATGTTGGATTTGAGTTGTAAGAATAAGCTCTTGGACCTGGAAGGTGCAATTAGTACAGGAGTCTTGGACTCTGAATGCATTAGTGAGGGTTTAAGATGCATCTAATTTGTGTTTCAGTAATTTTATTATGTCAAGAAGCATTTGGGATTCAGGTTATGAACTCTGTAGGCCGCACATGGATTCTGTTTTAAAGGCACGCCCGGTCCGCTCTGAGTCGCACCCGCTAGAATTAGCTTATGCCTGTCTAACGCTATCTTAGGGCGATCGGTATTTACGGTGCCCCGAAGTTTCAGCATGCGATGACTGGGTGATTTCGGTGAATCCGGTGGTGAAATTTGTAAGCGATGGAAGTCTCGTAGCAGGCCCAACGACCCCTTGCGGAGCCCGGGTCGAAAGGCGACAGGCGAATCGTGGCCTGTGGAGCGCGGTTCATTTGGGAAACTCAATACACACCGTATAATAAGAAAACACGTCAGCCTGCATTATCGTGTCCACTTAATGGAATGTTACAGAACAGAGACACTTGAAATCCCGAAAAAGAAAAGAAAAAACCGTTTTTTTTTTTTTTTTTGTTTTTTTTACTATTATTTAGTGTTGATTGTTGTATTTATTTTTTCTCAGTGTTTCCTCTGATTGTCAATTGCACACGTAGTACCTTTTTAAAGTTGGACCCTATAAAACGATATAAAATGAGTGCCTGGAAAAGGAGGAGGGCGACTCAGGCATGAGAGCTTTGCAGGCTGAGTGATTAGGTGTGCTATTCAATATCGACCTGGGGGGGGGGGGGGCAAAACCTCTGAACCTGATGAATCCGTCATTAAACCTTACAATGCTTCTGGAATCTACCTAACTATTTCCACATTCCCGGTGCGGTTTTGGACCCCTTTTTTTGTAAAACAGTCGTCAGAGACTTTTAAAATCAAAAGTTTTGGAAATTTCAAGAATGGAACATGACCAGCACACAAAAAAAAGAAGAATGTGCAAAACTCGATGGATATTGTTTGTTTCAAGATTGCGTTTATGGGGAAAAGTATGAGTCCTTTATGTATCCCTATGGAGGTGATTGGATTATGAACAGATTTACAAGAACATGTAAGCTGAGAATTGACTGCATTGTAAACCCCGGATTAGGAAGTAGAAGTGGGATTTGAAATTAAACGTTCCAACTTAAGAGTCAGTTATGGATGAAATGCGTCAAAAACTGTCCTAATATCGAGATGGTATAACTGCGAATAGTGTTATTCTAGACTTCTAAGAAAAAAACATCCAAAATGAAGATTGAATTTAAGTCGAGTGCATTTAATAGCCTTTCAAACCTCGCTTCAGCGTCCCAGTGGTTTATCAATGGGACACATCAACCAGGGATAGAATTCAGTCCCGCGCCAAAAAGTTTGGCTTGTTGAGGCCGCGTGCTGAGCATGGGTAAAGATTAAAATAGATGTTCACAGCGAGGCGGCAGAGTGTTTTTGGGACAACTAACTATGAACTTCAGGTGGGGATCTAAGGTTTAAGCCAGGTGGAAATATGGTATGAGAGATTTTTTTGACGATTCTGAATGGAGGCGCTTCCGAGTATCAACATACCCGTCCACAAGGACCCAAAACATGAAAATGGTTTCAATCTCAAAATAATCTGAAAAAAAGGTGTATTTGGAGCATCTTTAAAGCATTGGCAACGGTTCATTCTTATTGAAAACTATGAATTTTTATCATTTTTATTCTTCTGGGTACAAAAGGTTTGTGCAACTTGAGTTTTTTAAAATTAAGCGGCAGGAGAACCTCGTCTTGAGCAATGATTTTACTACTCACAGTACTCTAAAATGTTCGTCATGTAACTCAGTATGCGCGGTTTAAAATCACGCATCCTTTCCCCAGCGGGCTCGCCCTGCAGCGTGGCACACAAAACAGTTTTATCTGAGGGCCGAGTGCCGCTGCCTCTTAACATCTGATAGATGAGTTCCCAGAGACGGATGCGCTGGAGCCGTAATCAGACGATCTGCTGCTAAAGTGTTTGCCTTTCTCCTCCAGTGGCACCTGAAAGCCCACAGCCGGCGTCTCTTTCTGTCGCTCGGCCCCCAATTTGTCATGAATGCTTGTCGTCTGTTGGCGGGAACAGAGTCGGCCCCGAGCTCCGTCTGGAGCCAAGAGAGACAGATGGGTCTGACGCGGAGCCGCTTTGTTTCCTCTCACACATGTGTTTGTGTCTTTAACCCCGTCTCGCCTGAACCCAGCAATGCCAGCTACTGTTCTGCTGTGAAAGCATGACATCCAGTGGAACGGGGAACAAACAAGTGCCATTAAAATGATAATTGCGACGATATGGCATCAATATAAAAGTTTTTGTTTACATAATATATGTGTGTGTACTGTGTGTATTTATTATGTATATAGAAAGTACACACACATACAGCATATATTTTTGAAAATATTTTCAATTCAAATTAAATCATATATTTAATATATAAAGCGTAGAAACGGCTTGCTTAAATATATACACATGCATGTGTTTGTAGTTATATATACACAGTACACACTATATTATGTACTAAACAAAAACTTTATTTTGGATGATTAATGTGTTGATTAGTGTTTGACAAAGCACTAGAAAAAAACACGTTCTCATTGTGTTTCTACGGTGATGTTAATGGTACAGGAATCATCGTTGCAGCTCCACGCTGAGTCTCTTTCCCAAGCGCTGGTTATACACTACATTTGATAGGGTCCAGTTAAAAAGGCTGTTTGTAATAAAGTTTGTGATATTAGAGCATAAAGTCAGTCAGCGTCTTAGTTTGTGGCATTTATAAATATGATGTGCTACCAAAGAGGAAGTAGATCCTTCACCAAGTAATATTCTTAATTTGTCATTTTCATGGAGTGACTGGAACTCAGGAATGTTCTGCTGTCTTTGCTCTCTCTCTCTCTCTCTCTCTCTCTCTCTCTCTCTCTCTCACTCTCTAAATGTTAACATGAAAGAGAGATGCTAACACTGCTGGCTACTATGTAATTTTTATAACGGAGTGTGGAAGCGGATCGTGACCTGCGCCGCAGCACCACCATATTTGGTTGTGAAGGCAGTACCCTGATCCGACCCTCTCCTCTTCCTCTCCTTTCATCATCCTCATCCCCCTCGTCCCGCTCAGACACAGGGGTCCCTGGCCAAGGTCCCGCCGGGATGTTTTTTCCCTCTCTGCTGTTGAAAGTAGCTGGCTACTGATGTGCAGGGGGAGCATCTCTCTCTGCCCCATAATTCTACTTCCTGTAAACATGTCAGGCGCTCTCAGCAGCCAAATACATCTGCTTACACCGCCTGTTTGCTTGCTCTTCTGTTCCCAGCGGGCGCAGAAGCAACACTCTTCACTCCAAACTCTGCATCCGTCATGTTTTATGAGCTTCAGATCTCAAGGTCCTTACGCTTTCAGCTGCCGTTCCCCAGCTGCTTTTGTGTCGTTCTTCTGTCATGAATTTCAGCAGGATGTGTGAATGCAAACAAACAAAGATGTTTTTCTCCTCCTCGGTTTAAACTCTAAAACTGCATTATATCAGCAGTGGACTTTGAAAACTTAATGAGACACATCAGCATTATCCCATTGGGAATGAACATAGGACCATATAAGAGGGTGTTAATTTTCAATAAAACAACATCCGCATTTAAACATTGCTTGGGTGGGAGTGTCATCTTTAAGAGCAACTTGCCAATACCTTAGTATGACTTTGCTATTGCAGCATGTGTCATTTTCTGAGGGGGGGGAGGGGGGAAAAGGCACAGGGCGGGAAGAGCTCAATGCAGAAACAAAGGTCTTAAAGAAAAGACAAAAATTATGGGTGAAGGGGATGGCAAGGTCTGCGTGATGTGGGTTTTCATACGAATGAAGCTGAATTAGATACTGCAAGCGGTAGATCAGGAGGGAGGGGGGGGAAGTCAGAAGAGGCATGCAAAGGGCCGAAACTTGAGAAAAAGTTGCAGGAAGGTGGGAAGTCTGTGAATGCGAATCTGGGTGGAGTAGACGCGAAAGATCCGAGGCAAGAAGTGATTAGTGGGGAGAGTTTAAAACCGTTAAACGCACAATTTACTTTTATGATCTATTCTTCAATCAGAACTGATTCTTTTTTCAATGGACATTTATGGATATGAAAACTGAAATATTTTTTTAATGAGGCAGTAATAGATGTTAAATATATTTACATAATTATTTTTAGGATGAGATAATTTAAAATGATTTTTTGGGCCAAAATAATGCGGCCTAAGGTAGGAATCAAGATTTTTTTTAAATTTTTAAACCCATATTTTAAACAGTCCATATTTCCCATACTGACTACATGCTGTTTGTTTCAAACATAGCTTCATAAATCTCTCTCTGACTCCAGAATCACACTGGAGCTCTGCAACTCATTCAGTGTGACTATAAGTCATGGCCAATAATGGTACTTGTGTTTCAGGATCACTGGTTTGCTAGACACTCTGGAATTGTAGCGCCTGGCGCCGTACCACTAGGGACAGCTGACCCAAAGAAGATAGAAAATTGCTAAACGAACCCTGTCCTGAAGCCGCTTAGATCCACAGAGCGTGGCAAGATAAGTGGTAACCTAGCAAATGCTCATAAGTTCGAAGCCAGTGGTATTAGATCTGTCAGACTATTAAAGAAAACTAGGAAGAGCTAGTCCTCCATGTTCTTCAAATGTAGAATTAGACCCTGTGACTAGCGACAATTGCGAACTGGAGTCTCACCGAAGGACGAAATCATAGATGTTTCTGACTCTTTTTTATAACTCTTAATAGTATTAAGGAGACATAATACAATCCAATGTTAGACTAACATTTTAAGACATGTAGAAAGGTACATTTACACACAATATAAGTTATTTACGATATTAAACAAATGAGTGTGCTGTATAATAAGACTCAAAGTTAGATAGGCTATAATAGACATAGGAAGCACCATTCAAATTCATTTGTTCTCTATGTAAGTGCACTTAAAAGTCAATGAGACTTAAACACAACTGATTCGTGTGTTTGTTGTCTTAAAGAAAGGATCCTTCTAGAGTTTTGTGATCGTGGGGTGTGGTTAGACTGGTAACGTTTGTGCCCGATGCAATCTAGGTATTAAGAGCCGTGGTGACAAACGTGATCTTGACCCTAGCGGATCCACTTCACTTTCCTCCTGAAGCTGCTGTTAACCTGTGAATCTCAACCACCACAGACAAAAACTCAACGAAACACGCATCACAAAACCATTCCCGAGATCATTTTAGTGTAAGCGATGTTCCATTTGAGCTTTTTTTTTGTACTGTTTTACTCATGTGTGTCAGTTATTAAAGTTTCCTTGTTGGTCTGTTTTTTTGCCTGCATTTAATGAGTTCTTCTGGAACCATTGTCTGCCACCAACCTCCATAAGTTTTAGTTTTAGCAATCAGCCATAGCCGAATAGCTATTTTAAGGATTTTAGAGACAACCGTAAAAAAAACCATTTCTAGTACTTAGGTTTATGCCATTTATATGGCCATGACCAGACCGCACGCACCATGACCGGGTTTTTTATTTACAGTTTGGATTGCACTAATTGTAAAGCCGCAGACCACATTGGTGTTTTATTGTCAGCTTTTTTTTTGAACATGAGTTTTTTAACTATAGGCTGTACCGTTTTATTATACAGTTTATTTATTTTATTAGTTATGTTGAAGGTATTCTTTAATGTTATTTTAGTTTGGGTAGTCTGTGTCTACTTGTCATTTGTTTATAGTTTTGATATGTGCCTATATGTTATGATTATTAAGGGGGGTGTGAGCTGCTAGAAGCGGGGTGGATTAGACAAGTATGTCTTGCACGACTCTCATGATGCATGCATGCGTGTCTAGGGATTCTGATGGAAGCTTCCAAAAATGGTGTATGATGTGTGAGTCTGTTTTAGGGTGATTATGTGGTGTATTTTGGAGTTGGGAGGGGTGTATGTTTACATCCATGTTGTAGAGTCATTAGAGTAAATCCTGGTTGAGTACTGAATTGTAGCAACGTAACGGAGTGGTTAAAATATCGTGGGGTGTATTGAGTGTTAGGACAGTATTAATTGTATTGATAAAGTGTGACAGTATGAATGTTCAGTAGTTACTGGTTTAGAGTATGAATTGTGGGTGAAGGTGTATGAGGCGGGTATGGTCGTCGTATACTTGCCTTTGCTCAATGTGTAACGTACAGGAGTCTTGTTGCACTTGAGGTAATAGTTGAAGAGGCCAGCAGGGTCGTCAGATGTTTTGTTGTTTTTTGATGATTGTGATGTCTCCGTCTCCTAGACTTGAGCTCCGTATATAGCTTGTGATGTCAGGAGTGAGCCTTGAGTTGCGTCTTATGTCGGGTCTTTCTGTCCCGCGCTCCATGCACGTATGATTATTGGCCTGCTTGTATGCGTGCCGACTTGGCGCCTTATGTTGTTGGGTATGCTGTCGATGCCCGTATGCTTGTTTTTGCGCCTTTGATGGTCGGGCCCTTCACGTTTTGTCTGCTGTGGATCATTTTTGATGGATGAGTCCCATAGTATGATGAGCCTGCTTCTGGAGTCTGCTGATGGCGTCTCGCTGTGGTTTGCTATGATTTTTTTATCTGCTGATAACATTCGTCCTATTGAGTCTGATTGGGTGGTATTGGTGCCTTTGCGTTGATCTGAGTATATGCTTTATTGTCGCCGTTCTTTTGTTGGCGTCCCCGTTGTTGTAGGCTTCTGCTTGTAGGGGTACTTGTTTTTGTTGCCGATATATCCCAGAATAGTTGAACTCCGTACTAGCATATCTATGTCGTCCTATTGATGGTGATAAATAGTAGAAGAGGTCTCTCCCCTAGGAGTCCTAGTGCCACAACCCCACCCCTCCTCCTCTCCCGAGCCCTCCCCGTAGAACGTATATTGTCTTACCCATCATCGTCGAGCATGAGGCCCCATTGTCATTTCCTCTCCCCCATACTCTGCACCTCTCTCCCCTCCGTACCCGCATACTGCCATGCGATGCATATTTACATAATACCCTACAACTACTCAACTCAGAACCCCACGATTATACTTTACAACATAATCCACACCGACTCCACAACATACTCCACATTACTCAACGATGTACATAACCCCTACAACAGGCTCTTACCTCATACCCCACTACAGTTACTCCACAGCAAGACCTAGCTGACATAGGGGGAGGAGGGGGGGGGGGGGGGGGGGGGGGGGGAAAAAAAAAGGGGGGGGGGGGGGGGGAGGGAAAGGGGGAGAAAAGGGGGGGGGGGGGGGGGGGGGGGGGGGGGGGGGGGGGGGGGGGGGGGGGGAGGAAAGGGGGGGGGGGAGAGGCGGACGGAGGGAGGGCCGGGGCGAGACGGGAGAAGAGGAGGGTTCTTTTTTGAGGTGGAGAGAATGGGGGAAGGCTATTGCGGGAAGAGTGTGTAGAACGGGAATAGGGAGTGTATTATGGAAAGACTGACTATTAACAACATACAATCTTAGGGGGGACAGCACAGAGGAGATAATACTCATCACGGCGGGAACTCCACGATCATAGACCCTACGGAGTCCACAGAGTACATAGTAGTACTAGAGCGCACCGAGTTACCACATCAGACTCTAACAGCAGACCGGCTACATGTTGTAGCGACCACATATAGTCTCTACCGTAATAGGGGAAAGGCGGAGGTAGAGGAAGAAGACGCTCATACCCCACCACCCCAAAAAAAGACTATAATAGGCATTATAAAAAAGATTAAAAAGGGACAAACACAAACTTGGCTAGTAATATCTTTAAAAAGTTGAAACCATGAATACCTAAAATAGTATGTAAGTTAAAACAGGCGGAGTCAACGTTAATGTTTGTACATGACAAGCCAAACGGGGGGACAGCAATTGTTACTTAAACGAGTAAGAAAAAATTAAAATGAGAGAATGAAGACCCAAACACGGAGAAATAGAAAACAAAAAAATTGATTTAGGAGTTTGATACAATTGACATATGCCTGGTAGATGTGTGGTGATGGATGTTAAGTAGTATGTTGTTAGGAGTATGATGTGGAAGTTCTGACGTCA
Source organism: Cyprinus carpio (assembly GCF_018340385.1). Taxonomy (NCBI): domain Eukaryota; kingdom Metazoa; phylum Chordata; class Actinopteri; order Cypriniformes; family Cyprinidae; genus Cyprinus; species Cyprinus carpio. The sequence continues at coordinate 24,883,217 of NC_056608.1, forward strand.
ACGGAACTCTATCTGTTCCTCTCTCTCTCTCTCTTTCATGTTGAAAAAATCTCAGGCTAGAAGTACCCATGGAGGAGTAAGTTTCCGACAGTCAAAGAACAAGCCACATACAGCGTAGAAACCCAAACACGTGTTCTGGAATCGTAGCATCATTTTATTTACAATTCATGGTTTCAAAGCAGACTAACCGAAAATCATTTTGGTAATGTTTATATTAATCTTATGATAAGAGCAATATGAAAAAAATCAATCAGTTGATATATTCTATATAGTATATATCGCTTTTAGGTGAATGCGACACAGTTGTATATAATTTACAGTAGTTTGTAGGTTGAAGTTATTAATTTCATTATGCATATGAAAAACTGTAAGGTTTGAAAAACTGAAGCTTAATTACTATTACCTAGATGATGTGTTATCACTCACACGTTTAAATGATGGCCATGAAAGACTCCCATGAATGTCAGAGTGAGTTATGGCCAAAAACACTGCCGCTGAGAGATTCCTAGTCTATATTCCTCTAACTCATGCAGTAGATCATAACCTGCAATTACACATCATTTTAATTGCCAGAGAATGCGTGAACTGATCAAAGTCACTTTTTGATAAAGCATCTGCCACATGCATCAAAATGTTTTTTTAAATGCAGTGTTATATTTTAAAAGTAACTATGGACGCCTGTTTCCATAATTGAGATTATGAGAGCTGAACGGATTGAAAAGTAGCATGAGATTAAACTTTCATTAAATTAAGCCTCTTTATTTCCTCTCAGAAAGCAAAGTTGGGCATGAAGATCTGAGGCGGATGTGGACTGACTCTTGTGACGCTTCATCTGTAAATCGCCTCAGCAGCATCTTCAGTGTTACTCTGCCATCTGCCGCACTCACACAGGAAGTGATCTGAATGTGATGTCATATCCTGTGTCCTGATAGATGAACATATCAGACGTTACATATCACCGTACATACTGGAGGACTGAAGCAATATCATCAAATCAAGGTTGTTTTATTTTTAACAGACGAAAAAGGGCAAGAGAAAGAAGAGTATATGGATTTCTGATGCGTTTTATTTTAAACATCGGCACCATCACATGCTTTTAAACCAACACTAGTTAGTGCAGTTTAGTGATCTAGTCATCAGCTGGTTTAACATGTTCAATTCACTCTCCAGTCCTACAGGACCTGAAAGAGACACTCCAGTATGTACAGTATAAATCAGATCAGTGGGCGGCGAACGTTCAGAATCTACTCAGTGTTTTTTGTGAAATTATGCAAGATTGTTTTCTGGTTGTGCTGCATCCACATACTACTCACTCACCTATCCACTCACCAATGTATTTAAGAGGATTTTTTTTTTAAATTAATGTAAATGATATTAACATCTTTATGTAGCATTGGTTTGTTTTTTAGCATGTGCGTATTAGAGGTGTGTGGATGGACGCTCAAGCGCCCATGTGCAATAACTGTTTGTATCTGAACGCTTTTTGAGAAGAGTGTTATTTATGTAAAATAAAGGGATTAATAAATCAGACATTTTAATTTATTTCACGATTGGAGATTTACTGCATATTCACCATGGGATATTTTTCTGATCTTCATGAACCTCTTCAGAACTGGAATTATGCCTCAAGCATTTTGGTTAATTTTGTAGGTTATTATTCAGATGCTCATAAGTGTTGAGGACTCTCAGCTCAGTTTAACACATTTTACTGTGCTCATGCCAAAGACTTCCACTCAAAATGACTGAAACAAATCATTTCAAATAAGATTAACAATATGGAAAAGGCATCAAATCCTGCATTCTCATGGTCTATTGTTTCTGATTAAAATGAATATATACGTCATAAATCGTGATTCACTGGAATGCTTAAGAATCTGTTGTTTTTTCCTCCCCAAACTCCCTCATTCACGCTGTTCTTTCCTGGTTTGCTTTTTTATGTGGATGTTTTACGATGACATCTTTCTTCCCCTTTTTCACTTCTAATCCCAGTGTTTACTGGAAGGTTTCAGAAAAAACAAATAAAATCAAACTCGAGGGAAAGCACTTTTGTGCTTTTTAATTTATATCCATCACTCTTCCAGATAAGGGAAATAATGCTCCAAACTGGAGGGAAAAAGGTTGATATTATTAGCCACGCCCAGACAAACGCGTCACGATAAATAAAACATTGTTTAGTTGTAAGTGCACTTAAGTTACATTCTGCAAAATCACTTTGAAGGTAATGGTTATATTTCGGAACCCTGTTTCTGTCACCGGGGGAGAATAAAAGTACCTAATAAAGGTAATACAGCGACTTACTTTCTAAATTTATAAAGTTTATAAAGAGAAAAAGGGACACTCACAATTCCAAAAAAATTCAATTCCATAAAAAAGCCTTGCAATAGATAAATATCTCATAATTACACAAAACATTGATAGGTCGTGTTTATATCTCACACCGGGGGGGGGTTGGGGGGAAACAACAAAATAAAGTCCAATTCAGACTGTTTCGTAATGCAAGAAGACAAAACTTGGTGGTCGTTTTGTCCAATTAGGTGGGTGGGTTTGTGTCCATTGCATGCAAGAAGACAAAAACTGCAAGGTGAGAAAAAGTTCATAATTACATAATTCTGAGTTGACATCTAGAAAATCAGAATTTGAGTTTACATCTTGAATTGTTTCTTTGTTTTCTACCATAAAAAGTAAAAAATAAAGGTAAATGTGACTTTTTTTTTTTTTAAATCAGAAATTTCTGACCTTTTTTCTCACAATTGCATGCTTATATTTTACAATTTTGGCTTTTTTCCTCCATTTTGCATGATATAATCTCCAAATTGTCAGATTTATACTCAAAATTCAGTGAAAAAGTCAGAATTACAAGATATAAATTGAATGCTAATTAATGACTTTTTTTTCTCTTAATTCTGAGTTTGCATCTCCTAATTTTGACTTAATCACAATTCTGTCTTTTTTTTCCTCACAATTGTGTTTTCTCAAATATTCAGACCCTTTCGCTTGCACGGAGTTCATATGTAGCATTTCTGAGTTTATATCTTGCAAATTCTGAATGCAAGAAAAATTCAGAACTGTGAGATAAACCCAGAATTGCAAGGAAAAAAAGTCAGAATTGTGAGACTAAAGTCTATATCATATAGTTGCGCATGTGGACTGCACTGTTCTCTTTATAGTTACAGCGATTATTGAAACTTTGTTATAGTTATCTATTCTTGGTGTGAAGGGCCTTTATATCCAGTACACCAATTTTTCCCAAAGATTTGCATTGGATCTGCATTGACTGTATTGGATTACTGAGGTTCTCGGGGCACACTAATAATGTGAATCTTCCAGGGTTTTAATAACTGCTAACCAATGAAGCAAAACCAACCGCATTAAACCACATGGAGGCTTAGTTTTCCCATGTCAGCTTTAGATAAACCAGACTGAACCCCTAAAAAACACAGAAGACTAGAATAGAACTCAATACTTTTAATATAGACTTAAGTTGTTTCTCTACATATATATACTTTTATTCTGTACCATATTTCTATAGAATCTCTATAATCGGTCTAGTTATGGATGTTTGCGTGTTAACTATCAGTGATCATCACACAGGCAGCAGCTCCCCGCACAGAGTTCAGTGTGTGGAGTCATTTCTCTGCACGTCCGCTAGTTTTTCACACACTCTCTAGTGACCGATAATGACCTTGAGTGACCAGTGATGACTGATATGGTGACCAATAGTGTCCAGTGGAGACCGATATTGTCCAATAATGATGACTGATAGTGTCCGATAGTAACCAACAGTGACTGATAGAGGACTGTGGGAGAGCCAATGGTGACCGACGAGTGACCAATGAAGACCTATGGTGTCCGATAGTGTCAACAGAAGTGACAGCTGATAGTGTCCAATGGTAACCAGTGAGTAACAGACCTATAGTGAACAAACGGTGACTTTGATAGAGACTGTTGGATACCAGCTGGTGAGCGACAGTGACCAATGAAGACCTATGGTGACCATTGATAACGTGTCCAATGATGACTGATGGGTGGAGGAAAACAGGATAATGAGCAAGCGGTAGGTGACTCAATGATAACTGATAGTGACTTATAGTCCGACCATGGAACCATGATACCTATGGTGAGTTAAGTGTCCATGAGACTTATAAGTACTTATAGTCCGTATAACCGCTAAGGTCCCATATGACCCTGTAAGTGAACGGCCTAAAAAGGCTGGAGGCCCATCGGTGGACCAAAAGTTTCCTGAACAATGACTGATTAGTGATACATAGTGTCCAGTGATGACTGTACGTGAGGCAGAAAACCTAGGTAGTGACTAGACGGTGACTGATAGAGCACTGTTGGGGGGCAATGGGGAACCCATGAAGACCTAGGGTCACCAATAGTGGTCCCAAAGTGTATAAGCTGATAATGAACGATCCAATGGAGACCAGTAGTAAACCAATGACTGTCGCGATGATGAACCGATAATTGACGCAATCAGAGGAATGCACGTTTGGAGTACAGAAAAAAAGAAAGAAGTAGAAAAAGGGGTGGCCGCAGTGCAAAAAGAAAAAGAAAAAAAAATGACACTGAGGTGTCACTAAGTTGAGATGACTGAGGGTCGACCGAATGGAAAATTTATATTCCAGTGAATAGATGATAGTTGACCAATGGGTGACCAATAATTGTGGTCGATGGTATGACCAGTGGATGACTGACGAAGTAGCCAATTGAAGATGAAGTGACCAATTATGACCGAAGTTTGACCAGTGGAGACCCATAAGTGATCTATAGTGTCAGAAAAATATTTCAATGAATAGTGACCAATATTGAGCGATAGTGTCCTATTTATTATGTTTACCCAACGTTGACTTATGGAGACCGGTGTGGAGACCATTTGGTTAACCGCAAAGTGGGACATGTTGACTGATAGTGACCAGTGTCCTTGGGACAGTCCTAAGATGGCGTGCTGAAGCCTTGCAGTCTCTCAGCTCAGATTAGCAGCAGGTGTTTTCCAGTGAAACACATGGTCAGTATCTCACTGTTTCCCAGACTGGGACCGCTGACCGGACATGCTGCAGCGGCACGCTTGGCGCTGGATCTTGCGATCGGCTGCAGGTCAGGAGCAGTTGAGCTCCGGTGAGGCTGGCGGGTGGCTGCGGCCTGCAGGCGCGGGACTGGAAGGACTCCTGCTCTTTGCCCGTGGGATGTAGAGGTTACACTGGCCGCGGCAGAAGCGGTTTGGTGGCGGTGCGAGCTCTTGTGGCAGGCAGTGTGCGCGGCGGCTGCGTCTTACGCAGTCGCTCTTCAGGTATTGCGCTCTGGCACCACCAGAGCTTCCTGGCTGGAGGCCAGCACTCCTGTTTGCGTGTGCGCCGGTCGGAGGTGTTGGGTTGGTCTTGTAGAGGTGACGGGGATGGATCCCTGCGGCCCGGGATTCTGACCCGGCAGAGGCGAGACACAGCAGACCGGCGAGCAGCAGCCACAGCGCCACCTTACAGCTCATCCTGGAACGGGTGGAGAGAGACACAGACATCAAGGGGCTTACCGTCTAGCGTTTAACCTCAGAAGCCGATCCAAAAGTCGAAGTCTAATTTTTGTGGTGTGTATGCTTTAAAATAGCATTGCAATAATTCAAGTGATGAAGGATTTTGAAATGAGTATGCAAATCAGGCATTCATTAATTAAAGTAATTCAAATGCACTAATATGTTAACTGATTTTATAGACATCTGTTGAAAAATGAAACATTTAGGTGAGTGTGAGGGAGTTAAAATAAATTGGTAAGTCAGAGTTGTGTTCATATATTTAACATTTTGTTTGGTTTTTGTTTTTAGATCCTGTCTGGATAGAATCTCATTATAATAATCTGTGAGTACAAGATCTCCTCAATGCTGGGCACATGTTTTGCGCTTCTTTCTGTTGCTTAATATAGGAAAGACTGAATATTAAGTTACTTTTTTAATTTAGTTACTTAGTTTAGCTCCAAACACACGCACTCACACTTGCACATGCACAAACACACTAACACACATACTCTCAGTCATTAATACACACACACACACACTCTCACTCAGTCATTGATACACACACACACACTCGCAGTCTTGTACTGATTTGCTGGGTTTAGTGTCCATCATGAGAACTGGCTTCTTCTCACAGTGTTTGTGTGGATAATGCTTGTCTCCAGCTCCATTAACTCTTAACTAAAAACTACAAGAAATGGATTTCTCTCTCGTTCCTGCCTGCTAAATATCCATCTCTCTGCTAAAACTACAAGAGTAGACAAACACATCTGTCTGTCTGTCTATCCATCTTTCACTCTATTTGTATTTCTTTGTAGCTAGATACACAGGTACACTAAGGGGAAACAGTCTTTAATTTGAATTAGAACAGGGCAGATTTGTGTTAAAAATAAACTGTCCTCGCTTTAACTCTTTAGCGTGTGTTCTTGTGCGCTGCTGACAGTCCTCGCGAAAGTTGCATTAGGAAGCCAGTTCTGATGACATTTTGGTGTCCGGAAAGTGTTTCAGGTCTAATGTGTGTGGAGTCGCGCTGCGTCATGTTCAGTGGGACTTTGTGAGAAAACAGTCTGACTGAATCTCTTCTCATACTTCTCTCTTGGGCTCTAAGCATTTTTGCTCCCTGAGCTCACTTTGTTTCCTGTGAAGACAGGAAGTCACAGATTAACTCTTTAATTTTTCACTTTGTCTCGGCGGCAGTCTGAATGATTACGGCTCTGGGACGAGAGCGAGCGATCAAATCCAATCACGCCGGACATCTTTAGTATAGATGTGCTTTAATCGCCGGAAGGAAAAGGTGCGTCACGGGCCGGTTTGTTTCGCCGAAGATGGCGCAGGGCGATAACAGAGCGGCTCTTGTCGAGAAACCAGCTCACTCGCTTTCATTCCAGAGAGCGTCACGGTTGAACCTTCCTTTTTTAGTCTTTCCTGTTCTTGGATTAGAAATCTCCAGGTTTTCTGGGAGTCCGCCTATACTGGCTGTTGAACTGGGTTTGTGTAAAGATGATGAACGAGTCGTTGTTTAGTGTTCTGGACTCAGAGTTTGACATCGTGGTGTAAACTCAGGACTCAAACCGGGCCTGCCTTCAGCCTCCCCTGTGTTCCGCTGCACAAGGCCTACAGCGCCACTGGGATGTGTGTTTAGATGACTGAGATCTCCTCAGGGAGCTGCTTCTTTAATGCGGAAGGTCAGGATGGTGGAGACGGTCTCTATTTGAGATCTGTGCTGGCAAAGTGAGTCAGGAAAACATCTGATGTGTAACATTACACTAGATCCAAGGTAGTACAGTAGGACTGATCATTAACGCCAGTCTAACAATAAAAGAAAGATCAGTATTGATTAAACAGCTTTTGTAGTTTTAATAGTCTTTTTTTTTTTTAATAAACACACTAAAGTGATTTTTACATTTCATTGTTTTTATACTTGAATGCTTTTAAGATGTAAAATGTAAAAAGTAATGCACTATTTTTTTCTTATTTATCTTTTGCATCTGTTCTCATTTTTAATAGCAAAGGTAAAATAAAAAATGGTTATATTTTGATTAATACATTTTCAAACAAAATAAATTCATTTTACATGAATAAACTTCCACCTTTAGATGAAAAATTATAAATTTTCCATGTTGCAGTGGTTTATCAATATGAATATATTATGTTCATCCGCAAAATTCCGTCCCAAAATTTTGAAATATTGAGACAAAGCAACATGTATTTTACAGTTTTTTTTTTTTCAATAAACTTTTTAAGTATTTTTTATTTTTTTTTGACTAATTTAACTTAGAATTTTTTTCAAAAAGTCTTATTTGGGACTCCATGCATAGCTGAAATTGTTATTGCTCTTAAAAATAAAAATAATAGTAAAACATCTGAAAACAATAAATGATTCGTTCCCTTACTAAAAACCGTTTGAGGGGAAAGGAAAGGTCGTGACCTTCATTTAGGGTCAAGGAAGATGGGAGGGGGTCACAGGAAGTGACACAAAAAACAGCCAATCACACGCTTGGAATAAAGGTTCACTGGGGTTCTGTACAAGAACTTTTGTTCCAAGAGTGAAGATAGCCTGCCATTATATATACACACACACATAAGACATCAGTTCTGACTGATTCTGATCAGATGAGTCACATTAAAAACTGAAAATACTGAAAAACACACAACACGTAAAAATACACCATTTGGTCACTAATGAGTCTATGATTAGTCTCATTTAACTACATGGAAGAATAATTTGTTATTCCAATTAACATTTTTAATACTTTTGAATGCTGCTGCTTTTTTGTAAAATCAATAAGCAATGAAAACGTGATAAACAGCACACTTCTGAAAGCAGGTCGTCAGTCTCGGTTCTCAAACAGTCCGTCACAGACGAGCACCGCTTTCCAAACACAGCTAATGTTCACACCAGATGCCCACATCAACCGCAGTACACTCCTGTCACACACACACACACACACACACACACACGTAATTGCCAGCAGCTGGAAGGCTTTGTTTCTGTTAGTGTAACTATTCTAATGTAGGTGCAGATCCACCAGAAAGCATATGAGCATTCAGATACTCCACTGATCTGATCTCACACCATTACTAGAGCTCAAACTCATGGGTTAACGTTGTGTGTGTGTGTGTGTGTAATTGAGTTCTAAAGCGAGTTGTAATTGATTGTCTGGATCGATGTGCAGTCGTTGCTGTGAGGTCTGAGGGGTTTGTAGCTGCTCCTGCATCAGTGTCTCTGTGTTTGACAGCGAGACACGGGACAAACGTCAGACAGACGCACAGAAATCTGAATTCACAGCTTCTGATTCCGAGCTTCAGACTCTATTTTAAAGCTCTCAGCTCTAATAACTCCATGAATTCTGATCTGCTGCTCCTGACACTATCAGACCTGCTCTACATACGATCCTCGTGTCCATCTGTCTCTCTGCAGCCTTCAGACAGTTCAGTTTAGAATTCACTGAAGTATTATAGAGCTTTTCCACATTCACTTCAGTGAGAGTACCAATGAAACCTATTAAAAATAATTATTTTTAACATTAAACACTTGAGAATGTTTGTTTTTCTTGGCTATAAAAATGTTAAGAAAACATTCCATTTGATCATTTTGCAAACGTCATGGCAACGTTACTTTTAAATGTTTTCTGAACATTCTGAAACAATAGTAACATTTAAAATTGTTACATGAAGGTCCACCTGAAACCTGCTTTGAACGATGTATAAATGTCTCTGTGCTCACAGTTTGAGAACTTTTAATGGTGTGGAAATTGAACTTCTGAATAAAAAAACAGTTCTTTTAAACATTAAGCACTTTTACATTCTTCAAAACGTTTTTCTTAGTTGCACAAACATTAACATTGTATTTGATCATTTTGTAAACATTATGCAAATGTTACTTTTGAATGTTCTGAAACAAATACTTATAATAGTTTAAACACATTAAGCACTTAATGATCTCAAAACATTTTTCTCTTGATTCATACAAACATTAAAGAAACATTTTATCAATTTTAAAATGTTTAAATATAAAAAAAATAAATGTCCACCAAAAACAGAAATAAAATGTTCTGTGAATGAGGTATAAATAATGTTTTTGAGATTAATACTGTAGAAAATAATCATCTTTGTTAAAAATAATTATTTTAAACATTAAAAAAGTTATAACTTGATTTACACTAAAAAAGTATTATCCTTATCTATCTAGTCAGCTGGTTATTACTGATGTTAATGGTCTCAAAATGCTCAAACATCAGCTGGTTAATCAATATATGGCTAGTTATGAGTGTGGTTATTCATAGCAGAGTATATTTGCGATGAAAGGAGTGTGTGAATGAAAGCTCCATAAATCCTCTTTCACTCAGTGCCGGCTCGAGCGCTCACCGACCCGCAGAAACAGCCCTAATCGGATCAAACACTCCAGCGCAGACCTCACAACCTCATCACAACCTCATCACAACCTCATCACAACCTCATCATCACAACCCAAGCAGAGCCTCACCTGGACGAGTGTGCGGTCAGAGACGGTGTCCAGGAACGCCGGCCCATGGACGGAGCAGAAGAGAGCCTCTGCTGCTGTTTGTGAAGGATCCTCTCAGACTGATGCTGCTTTCTGCTGGAGGAGACTCTATCAATCTCTCTCTCTCTGTGTGTGTGTGTGTGTGTTTGAACTCTGCTTTCTGGCTCGTCTCCGTCACTTGCATGTGGATCTGATCACACTGAGAGCTTTCTATTGGCTCTGATCAGCAAACAAATCATGCCTCCCTCTCTCTCCCTCTCTCCCTCTCTCCCTCTCTCTCTCTCTCTCTCCCTCTCTCTCTCTCTCTCTCTATCACTCTCTACATGGTCACTCCTCCTCTTTATACTTTCAGATGTCAGTTGTTTTGACTGATTTCAGTGAACTGGCTCTGGTTTTTCTGCTCAGACATCATGCAGGATCAATCAGATGTTTAATTTGATTACAAACAAGAAGAAAACAAATCCTAAATAAGTTTTGCATAAAAGTTATTGACGTTTAATTCCAGAAGATTTAAATGACCTGATGATCTTCAGAAGTTTCCGTGTTTTTCTGATGGTGTGAAAGATGCTGGAAACCAAAGAACATTAAACACAGCAATCACAAACATACTGTGAAACATGTGATATTGAGAATCAAACGCACCATGAAATGTATTATTATTTTTAAGTTGTAAATACAACAAAGATCACTGAAAGAAAATATTGCTTTTACAAGAAAATACAATTTCATTTTTTTTAACTTCAAAATTTCACATTCAGTGTGTTACTTGTCCTTTCTTTGTAATTAATAGAAACCATTTTTAAATTTTTTAGTTTCACATAAGTTATTGTGTCTTGTGGAATAAACAAACTGAAAAATGAAATGTAATTGTATGAACTACGGACTTCTATCAGGTAGTTGTTGGCAAAACATTTTCGAACTACTGACATAACTCCTATTATCTAGTCTTCGTGAAGTCTGCTTCTTTGCTTCACTCTTTTATTTTCTCCTTTTATTCCTTCTATTCATTGTTTTTTTATTTTATTCTTGTACTTCGATCCTTTTTATCTGTTATGATTTATTCAACTTACTTGATTCATGTTTTTCCAATGGAATCTTAAGTCACAAGAAATTACTTTTTCTAGTTAAAGTTGTCCCGAAGTTGAAAAATCCATCCATACTATTACGTTGAAATATTGCAAAAGTCTGAATGGTTTTGATAATGATTTGCTGTTTATGGTATTGTTGTGGTTGCCGTGTGTGTTTCCAAACATTTCTTCCCTAACATTCCTCCGGACAGAGGAGTAAGGTAATTACTGGTTTTTCATCATCATTTTATTACAAATAGTGCCCGTTTATAAAATCAGATCTAGAACCCAGGTTAGAATTGGTTGTAGTTTGTATAATCAACCCCATGATATTAATGTTCATGTTTATTGTTAAAACTACAAAGGCAGGCTATTATATAATGTGGGTGCAACCTGTGGACTGATGTGTAATGAATGTATTTAGAATATAAAGATTTGACTAATTATCCTCGGAATGTCGAACAAATTATTTTCTACTCTGTTGAATTGTATAAATGAAGGCTATGGTGTAAGATTCTTGCTTTATTACAGCGACACCTGCTGGACACGCGCTGTTTAACGCGTGGACTTCCCCTTTAAATAACGCGACGCTTCCTTCAGTCACGTGTATGGCGCTGCTCGCGTTTAATGAAGCGGTTCTAAAATAAGATTTTTGTTTTAGCTTATTCAACTTTACCAGTATTGTTAATTGGTTGTTAAAGTTTTAAATGGGATAATGCACACAGAGCCATATTGGCGCCATCAGCCCATCTATGCGCGGGCGTTGTTTTCTCAGAAGATGCGTTAAAAGGGAGCGGTTAGTCGCTTGTGCCAAATTCAAAGTCCAATTTAAAAAGAAACAAACACACACAAAAAACCTGGTATACAGTAAAAAAAAAGTGGTAAAAATGTGGATTTTGTTAGGACAGTAAGTCTAGTTTTTAGGAATTATGACAGCTTTAACGCGTCTTCTGAGGCGGACGAGAAAAGGGCAATTTAACGGACTATTAAAAAAAAAGTGCTGTAACCAAATTCAGATTTTGAGTATTTTTTAAGAGTATAACCTCTAGTATAAAAGCATTGTGTCTACTTTAATGCATCTTCTGAACAGACCGAGAAAACGCAATGCTGAATTTCTTCATCAGATTCTAACAGCGCTTAATTCAAGCGCGACTGAAGGAAGCGTCGCGTTATTTAAAGGGGACGTTCACACGTCAATAAACAACAAACTGTCAGCAAGTAACTGGATGAAGCTTTCACATCAGTTCTTGCACATTGTTTATTTTCTGTGTCCAGGTCTCCTTCTTACAGTATTACTAAATCTAAAACTGATTTTCTATTGACACTAAAGCAAAATGTGAATGTTACCTTTTTATTAGAGATAGCTGCCCCGTACCTGAACTCAAAAAAGAAAAAATCTTTTGTTATCTCTCATCTTTGTGCTTCTTCTGATGAAACACAAAGGAGACATTTAGGAAATGTTTCATTGTGTTGTTGTCTTTTTTTTTTCGATGTCAGGTGATATCCTTTAGTGTTATGTGCTATTGAGTGTATTATATTGAGGTATTAAAAAAAAAAAAAAAAAAAAAACACCACACTGCAGATGAGAAATTTTGATAATTGTAGCAATCAAATTGATGAATGGTAATTAACACAGCATTCACATACTCTTGACTTCGCAGGCAAGGTTTCAAAAAAACCTCCAAGTAACCTCATTTTGACAGGAGTTTAGTAATATGTTACAGTTGTCCCTCGACATATTGGTTTTTGCTATTTTATTAGTGGAATGAGTTGACAAAAACTGCCTTTAAAAAAATACAGCAAGGGTGATTGTGTTTCTCATAATCTATAATTCAATCTATTCTTACAGGATGTGTTTCTCTGCTTGTGTTCAAAAAACAGGCCCCGTGTTTGGTTTAGACAGGCAAACATTGCATATCATTGCTCTTTTTTAAGTTGATTTTTAATTGTTTCTATTGTCTTCATTTGTGTAAGTTGGGTTGTGGATAAAAAAGCATCTGCTAAATGACTATATATAAGTGTACATATATACATGATTGTGAATGATCTGTTACGCTTGAAGGTATTTAAATTCAAAGAAAAACAAGATCTATGAGAGCTCTCTTTAAAATGATTTCTAAGTCTGTATGAACAGAACTGAGCTTTTACGTGATCAACAAGAGTTTGAACACATCTACCTCCTGCTTCCAGGTCTGTTTCAAAATGTTAGAAAAGAGATGAAGAAAACTCAGAAATCACACAAATGGAATCATGGGAAGGATGTAGTAACAGACAGAAGAAACTGTACAACATTTACAAAAACTGAAATTGACAACATTTCGCTTTGTCACAAATTGTTTGATTGGCAAACATGAGCTGATCTTGTCATTTACTGATTATAGTCTGAGCAGAGGGAAGTTTTCTGAGTTGAGAAAAAATCATGAATATATATATATATATATATATATATATATATATATATATATATATATATATATATATATATGAATTTGTTGTAAAATACTGCACAAATATGTTTTATATTATAGAAATGAAAAGTCAAGAAATCATTTAATTTTTTTTTGACAATGAAATTGAAGACCAGTTTCTCATTTATTTAATAATGACTTCAACCCAAACATGACTGAATAACTGCGGATTCACTGCTCCCTCTGCTGTTCAGAACCGACCTGAACAACAAAAATGATTCTTAATGATTCACCTAGAGTCACTTTAATCTCCAGTCCCTTTATTCAATGTAACTCTGGATTTCTGTACACACCTCTATATCAGAAATGCGAGAACCCAGACCGATGAGCTGAGAATCTTTGGATCGCAGTCGCTTTTCTGAAGAAATAAAAACTCAATGAAATTCTGTGTGACGCAGATCAGTCCATAAATGAACATTAGCGTATGGATGCTGGGAATGTACAGATGGTCAAATATAGATGTCCCACATTATTATCAGTGTCCATTACACTGTACATCATCCAAACACATTCATGTCTGTATCAGAGGCAGAGAGACTGTATGTGCTTGTCCTCTGATTCTCAGGATCTGTATACACATTTACAGAAGCAAAGCTCAAGAGGAAACAACAAAACATGTTCTGAGATATAAAAATAACTATAAAAAGCTCAGAGGGAGTGAAAGTGAAGAAGAACTGTCAGAAGTGCTGAGTGCCTTCAGAATGAAGCTGGATTCTCGAGGATCTTCGGAGTCCTTCAGAATCAGGCAGGACGTGTGTGAAGACATGTGCAGAGATGGATCTGCTCTTATAAAGATCAGCATTCATGTAAGGATCGAGTGAACGCGGATGTTTGTATCTGAGAGAGGGACACACACCTAACACATCAAACAGCAGCAAACACAGCGACAAACCTGCTGGAGTGAAAACACAATTTCTTTCTAAAATATCAAGGTGGAAGAAAGTCCAAGGTCATTGTTTTTTTTTTCTTTAAAAATTATTTTCTTTCAAAATTTTTTCTTCAAAAATATTTTATACTCTTCAAAAAAATTTTTTACAAATAAATTAAAAAATCTTTACATTTTTTCTCTTCAATTTTTTTCTTTTCAAAAATATTTTACTCTTCAACATTTTTTTTTTTTAATTTTAAAAAATATTTTTTATTCTTTCAAAAAACCAAACAAAAACATTTAAAAATATTTTCTCTCTTCAATTTTCTTTTAAAACATTTTTTTCTCACCAAAAACGTACATTTTTGTTCCTCTCAATTTTTGTCTTCAATTTGTTTCGTTAACTATTTTAAGGTGTCCAAAATTTATTACATTAATTATTAAATATAAATTATGCATTATAATAATAATAATAAATTATGCATAATTGCATGCAAGTAATCCTAAACCGAATCCTAACCCTAAACATTTAGTCAGTTCATGTAGTTTATTAATATTACTCAATACTTAAATGTATAATAACACTGTAACAAGGACACTTTAAAATAAAGTGTAGCCTTTTCTCTTTAAAAATATTTTTACTCTTCAAAAAAAAAAAATCTTCAGTTTTTTTTCTCTTCAAAGAGTACTAGTACTAGCACTAGTATTGTACAATAAGGTTCCATATGTTAACTGTATTTAATGCATGAACTAACAATGAGCTGTTACAGTATTTATTAATCTTTGTTATAATATAAATACAGCTGTTTATTGTTAGTCCGTGTTAGCTCAGGTACATTAAATAATAACAACAGATACAAATTGATTTTAATAAATGTATTAGTAAATGTTTGAATCCACATTAACTAAGATTATGAAATGCTTTAGAAGTAGTTTTCATTGTTAGCTTACATTAACTAACTATTGTTAACAAATGAAACTTCATTGTAAAGTGTTAACAAAAGTATTGTTACTTTTCAAAAAACCCAAAAACAAATCTCTTACATTTTTCTCTCTTCATTTTTTTTCTCACCAAAAAATGTTTACTCTCTTCACCCTTTTTGTTCCTCCTACTCTTAAAAACTAAGACATATTTTTTCCACCTTGAGTTTGTATTCATGTTGTGGTCCGGTCTGCTGTAATATATACTGTACAGCATCTCCACTGCTTGATTCTTTATATCATCAGAAATGTAACTCTATTATTGTCTGGCTCTAATCTGATCAATGTGACTATAGTATATGATATTAAGATATTATAAACATCAACATCATGATTTTCTGTAAACCTGCTTTTAATCAATCTGTATTATGAAAAGAGATACGCAAATAAATTTGACTCTGCAGATTTATAGCTTCAGCAGAAGCTGATATCAACATTTAATCACATAATTATGTTTATCACTATAAATGAAGATGAAAGAGCTCATTATCCTTGTTCTGATATTTTTAATAATGCAAGGCATGCTGAAGTTATTGCACATCTCACCTGTGATTCAGAAGCTAGAAAAGATTCTTGCTTTTCTGTGAAAGAGAAGAGAAAGAGCGGATAAACGGATCAGAGATTTACATGAAGCTGCTTCCACTGATGTGTTCAAGAAACCAGAGAAAAGTTGAACTCTAAATCACCAACTCTATGCTGAGCATCTAGGAAAACAGATTCTGCTTGATTACATAATCAGATTACAATAATAAAGTATGTGTAATTAGATTACATTTTAAAATACTCACAGATTACAGTTACTTTTTATTAATCACTTAATATTCACAAAATGGCAAAAAAAAAATATTAATAATCCACTGATTCTCCCAAATTATTTTATTTTTCAACTTTTCTATTTTCTTTTAATTTAATGTAACGCAATGTTTAACGCCCTTCATGTTCTGGATAACAAAGAATGGAACATTTTTATTTCTCTTTGTATTTTTATATCATTATGGAACACCATTTTCACATTCAAGGCAAATTTCATACACACTGGCAATTTAAAGATTTTACCAAAAAAAATTTATATATATATATATAGCAATGAAACAAAACAAAATATTAGTATTCTATTTTTAGAATATAAAATTATTAAAAAAGAATTAAAAAAGAATAAAATAGTATTCTATAAAATTCTATAAATAAACAAAATTACACTACTTAAATTATGCAATCCTAAAAAGTAATCTAAAAAGTAGTTGATTATATTACCTAAAATGTGTACTGTAACAGATTACATTCAGTAATGCACTACATTTTGTAAATCCATCTGAGAGACTGAAACGGTTTTCTGTGGTGATTTCCAGCATATTTCTGACACTGATTCCACAAAACACACGCGTGTATCCGACAAAACTCACCACATCACAGAAAACTAGCGCCAGCACTTCCTGTTTCATCACTTCAGAACAGAACGAAAGAAACACGTGCAAAACAAAAAAGAGAACGCGACGGAAAAACCAGGCGCTTTTAATAGAAATAATGCAAAACAGACAGCAAATCAAGCACAGCTCAGCAGAGAGAAGCGCCAAGCGGTGCCGAGGGACGGTTCTGGGGCTGTACCTTCTTCTTACCTGCAGCAGCTCCTGGTAGGCTTGGATCTGATGAAGCCGGGCTGCACGAGCCACTCTTCATCAGCTTGTAGATGTGCTCCTGATGAAGCACAAACACACCAAGGCTCAGGAGACGAGGATCGAGAGCCTCAAGTGGAGCCGAGTAATGAGGAAAACACCGACCTGAGCGCCTTGGAAAGCCGTGAGCTGCCGGGGTCCTTGATGTTCTGCGTGGTTTTGTCGTAGCTCCTGGAGTCCACGCTGATGGCACTCGAGCTCCAGGAGCCAGAAACTCTTCCCAGATCTCCTGCACCCTGCTGGGAACCTCTCGGATCGACGCTTCTTCAGCTCCTGCACCGCCAGCCAGAACCTGCAGAGACCGCCACAGACCAGCACCAGAGGGAAAACACCACTGAACAAGATCTTCACTCATTATTTACATTTTTGTTTTATTTTTTTTGCATTTAACAAATTACATTTTTAATTATTAAAAAAATATATATACATATGAATTTAATATAGTTGGGTGTAATGCAACATTTACTTTTAAATTACTTAAAAATGTAAAAAAAAATAATAATAATTTTCATATAATATAGTTGGAAATAATGTAAAAATGCCTTTTTTAATTATTTAAAAATGTTTAACAATTAATTTTTTTTGTATAATATAGTTGGGTATAATGCAAAAATGACGTGTTAATTACTTTACAATGTTAAAAAATAATATTTTAATAAAATATAGTTGGAAATAAAAAAATTTTTTTGTTAATTATTTAAAAATGTTTTTAAAAATAATTATATATATAGCTGGCAATAATGCCAAATTTACCTATTATGTTTAAAAATGGTACAAAAAAAAAAGATAATAATACTAATATTTTGTTTTGTTTCATTGCTATATATATATATATATATATATATATATATATATATATATATATATATTTTTTTTTTTTTTTTTTTTTTTTATATATAACATTATTATTATTAACATTTGGTAAAATCTTTAAATTGCCAGTGTGTATGAAATTTGCCTTGAATGTGAAAAAATGGTGTTCCATAATGATATAAAAATACAAAGAGAAATAAAAATGTTCCATAACGGTTCCAGAACGCAATATTTACTTTTTGTTTCATTATTTAAAAATATATATATTTTTATGCATTTTAATATAATATAGCTAGATGTAATAAAACACTTTTTGATTGATTATTTAAAAATGCTAAAAATGGAACCAATTTTAATATAAAGTAGTTGGATATAAATCGTTAGACATGTTTTTAATTTGAATGCAACATAGTTGCAAAAAATATAATTTTTGTTTAATTACTTGAAAATTTGAAAAAACTTAATATAGTTGGACATATTATTTAAAAACTGTTTAAAATTTAATAATTTTTAATATAGTCCGATATAAAGTCATATTAATATTTTATTTAATTATTTAAAAATGGTAAAAATGTTATACATTCTAATACAATATAATAGATTTAATGCATCATTTATGTTTAGTTTATTTAAATTGTAAAACATGTATTTAATTTTAATATAATATAGTTGGATATAAAGCAACATTTACTTTTGATGCACAGCCCTCAGTGAAGTTTGATTTCTGACCCTCTGTATTAAAAACATTTTGGGCACCTGCAGATTCCATCTGCATGATTCATCATCATTGCAAAAAATGCCCCAGGGTTGAGTTAGATGCAGCTGTACAGCATGAAGACATCATGAACATCATGTGTGTTGACTGGTGTTCTTCATCATCATCATAATGAAGAAAGAAGAAAGAGGAGAGACAGACAGAGGAAGACGAAGAAAGAAAAAGAAAAGAAGCAGAGAAGTCGCTTCATGACACTGAACTCGTTTTTTAAAGAGTAATAATCACTTTGAACTTCTTCAAAGAAAGTGAACAAGAAAAACAGGAGAACAGGACGCTGACTGAATGTAAAAGGGCTGGCTCCTCAAGTAAACAAATACTAGTTTATGCCTGACTAAAATCATCTCAAGCGGAGTAAAGTCAGTAAAGTAAGGAAGAATGAGACAAACACACCAGGCCTCCAGCTCCCAGGAAGTGACATCATCAGGAGATCCAGGGGTTCGACGGCCTCGGCGCCGTGGAAGAACGGATCGTACTCGAGATACTGCTCCGCGAAACTCAACAAACTACAGGCACACATGCAGATTTACAATGAGAATAATTTGAATATTAATACTAATACTAATAATAATAATGAACAGCTGAACACACACACACACATAATAATAATAATACACTTATTAGCATAATATAAAAATATATTACTATTATTATTATTGTTATTTAAATAACACAATAATATTCTAATTATTAGTATTATTTAAATAATATAATATGCTTAATACATAAGTCACTGTACTTTATACATATATTATATAAAAATAACACATAATAGAATACAAAAAGTATCATAATTAAAAAACAAAAGAATAATATAATTATTAATATTATTAATAATATATTATTAATATTATTACTAATACACAATACTATAAAGACATTTATAATGTTATCAAAAAAACTTATATTTCAAATAAATACTTTACTCATCAAGGACACATTAAATTGATCAAAAGTGACAGTAAAGACATTTATAATGTTATCAAAAAAACTTATATTTCAAATAAATGCTGTTCTTTTGACTTTCTTGTTCATCTGTGAATTCTGAAAATAAAATGTATCACCGCTTTCCACAAAAATATTGTGCAGCACAACTGTGTTCAACATTGATGATAATCAGAAATGTTTCTTGAGCAGTAAATCATCATATTAGAATGATTTCTGAAGATCATGTGACACTGAAGACTGGAGTAATGATGCTGAAAATACAGCTGTACATCACAGAAATAAATTACATTTTAACAGAGATTCACACAGAAAACAGCTGTTTTAAATGATAATAATATTTCACTATTTTTACTGCCAAATAAAATTAAAAAATGCAGCCTTGGTGAGCAGGAGAGACTTCTTTCAAAAACATATTATAAATCTTACAGACCTCAAACCTTTGAGCACTAGTGTACTGTATATTGAGTAAATTCAGATCAAGTGAACTCACCTCTCTGCAACTTTGGACATTTTTAAGCGGTGTCTGTCTAACTGTTCTTGGCAGTGCTGGATCTGAAGAGAACAGACGAGCACAGATCTGAGCAAACTCTGCTTGTTAATCACAGGAACGGATCTATAAATGATGTATCAGCACTGAAATGATCTGAATCACTCCAGAGATGGGTGTGGAATAGAGAAACATGAACTAATATATAATATAATACGTGTGTAGTGTGTGTGTGTGTGATTGCACACACTGTACAGCCCTGAGCTGCTCATAAAAACTGTGTCATGAAGATTTAATGTGAAGACAGGCTAATTTTAGTCAGTATTAACTCTAAATGTGTTCTCATAAATAAGTCACTCGGCCGCATCGCTCTGCTTTCTCCAGACAGGAAGAGGAAGAATTTTGATTATTTTAGCAAACCTTTACATATGAAACATTATTCCCTACTGAAGCTGTAGTAATCAGACCTTCTCATGTGCATCCTGCAGAACACAGAAAATATCAACCAAAGAATAACAATACAATATAAAAATAAAATATTCATGATTGTAGATTCATTAAATCTGTCCTCTGTTTATATATGATTTAATTTAATATACTTCCTCAGAATCCCCTTATAAAAGAGCCCTATAAAAAAAAGAAAAATCAGACATTATTAAATATAAAAATATTATTTAAATTATTTTATTGCCTTATAATATATAATTTACTATAGCAATTTTTATTAGTTTGTTTTTATGTATTATTTGTAATTGCTTTTTCATTTATTGTATTTTATTTCATGATTTTTTGAGGAAGTCATGTCAGAAAGCCCTTCTAAAAATTTATTTAAAAAAGCATTATTAAGCAATTTTTTTTAACTCTGTGCCTGTAAGATATAATTTTCTGTACAAGTTTGGCTTTTTTTATTTTTATTTATATTTATTAATTTATCCATTGTCTGTCTGTCTTTGATTTCGATCTGGTCCTGATTTGTAAAGACTTTATTATTCGTTTTTTTCAGGGTTTGGTTTTTGTATTAAAAATAAAACAAAACAATAAAATATAAAATAATGATAATTGTAGATTAATTAAATCTGCCCTCTGTTTATTATATTCAGAAATTATTTACAGTTTTTATCGACTGCTTACTAATGCTTTCGTGTTTCCTGTGAATTTTTCCACATCTCTCTGACAATTACTTACAATCTTGTACAGAAATGTATACAGGAGCTGCTGAAAGAAGAGCTTTAGGTTCTGAATAACTGTGTGTATATGATATATGATGACGCAAATGTTTGCTTTTGAGATGTGTCTGTGGTGCTTCGCTTTTGTGAGAGATGTGGAGGCATTTTGCATTTTGTGTGTAATTTTATATTTTTGTGTAAAGTTCCTCTTTCAGAAAGGAGAGTAACAAGAAGCTCTTTCAGAAAGGCCGTTGAATTAAACTGTAATATACTTACAAACGAGAAAAAAATCTTAAATGATTTCATTTAATATATAATTTACTAAAGAAATTATTTTGCTTTTCTATTACTTTATTTTTATACATTGTGCATTATTTATTTATTGTATCTCTTTTGTCTTGTTCTGATTTTTTTGAGAATGTCATGACAGAAGCTAAAAAAAAGCATTAAAATGATT